>NC_081799.1:3815331-3955331 GCF_963082965.1 Carassius carassius
GACGCGGAGAAACAGTAACCCTGACCCGACAGACGCTGACAACACCAGAAAACACATTCATACTCAATCACCAGTGCACACCATAAGATAGCCATGTTCATGTCTGAGTACAGTAATGACGGGGAAACAGAGCGTCTTCTTTAGAAGGCAAAGCAGGTTTTAACAAAGGCTATACAACACGTATTTTACCAAAGCTTGGTGGGCCACAGTGATTCAGACCTGAGATGTTTGGAGACAGTGGCAGCTGGTGGTAAAACCATGCAAGCCACTGAATAAATAAATCAACACGGTAACTGACTTTTAATCTCACAATTCTGACTTTTTATGGAACTCACAGGTTATCACAGTAAGTTATTGATTTTTGAGTATTTTTCAAAGTAATTAGGCAATAAAATTGACTCTGTCAACGCCAAAACAAGAAACAATGCTGTTAATCCACTGGAATACTAAAATATTTCTTTACAATGTTATAAGAATTTAAATGTTATATTTATATGAATTCTCTGATATTCAACTGAAGTTGTACTTGTAATTGTTGTAGCCTGCTGCTATACTTATCTTATACTTATGTGTTTCAAGACTAAAACTTAGATTTTCCTAAATTTTCTAGAGCAACCGTTTTCTCATCCGTGAAAGCGACTGTATGATAATCTGCAAACGCTGCTCGGATTATTGACTCTCCATATGCATTAAAACAGAGCGTGTGTAAAGTCTCTAAAGGAAGAATGGATCTGATATGATTCGTGCGATTCACAAGTGAAGTTATATGAAAGTCAAATAGGCAAGGACAAGAACAAATCACTTATGACTATAGGTTGCATGAGGATAATTGTGCTCTTACGTCCAGATCTAAAAACGTTGCATATGTATATAATTACAGTTTAATCTTCAGAATATAGAAACCATATGTGTAGAAATATACATCAAAGGAAACTTCTTTTGATCATTTAAATAATAACCAGAAAGCCAAACCTTACAATACTCACTGACTAATAAAATCCTTTGCTTACTGAAAGAAACAATATTTCGGCTGCCAGTATTTGCTGTAAAACATCCCCTATTCACAGAATCTCAGTTTAGACCAGATAATGAATAAAGACAGTACACTGACATTAGCTTTGCAGTCTTTCTGAGTTGAATGGAGCAAATAAACTGTAATTTTAGAAAGTATGCACAATGGTGCAGATCAGTTTATTGCTGTTTTGTAGTCATACCTGGTGATCAATAACGAACGATCGTCCACAGCAGAAGCCTCCGATGGACGCCAGCGCATTCTCCATGTTGGCACTGATGAGGTCAATATCATCGATCTGAAATTAAAACACACATGCGGTTTTCACCGAATCGTTATTTTACACCCGAGCTCCTGAAACTGTAGAGAAGTTAAATATTACGTACGTTGACCCCAAAATGCTCTGTGACGCCTCTCCCGTGTTCTCCAAGCACTCCGAAAGACATGCTCTCCTCCAGGAAGATTCGCACTTTATATCTGTACTTCAGCTTCACCTGGAAAAGAAGCAGCAAGAGCAAAAACATCAGTCCATGTAAGTCTACAGCTAGGTTTCCATCAGAGGCCGACCGATATGGGTTTTTGTGGGTGTCGATACCGATACCAACATTAGGGAGTAAAATAAGGCCGATAACGATATATCGGCTGATATTCTTTGTGTATATTATAGTACAGTACCAGTAAAAGGTTTGGACACTTTCCAAACATTTGAAATGTGATCTGTTCATCAAGTGAATGTGTCTCTTCAGAGGACATGGATTAACAGCTCAATTCACGTGGACTTATGACGGGTTTGGAACGACATTAGATTGACAATTTTTTAATTTTTGGGTGAACTAGCCCTTTAATTTGTTTCTTTGAAATTGTTTGTAAAATGTAATCACAATTTGTGAGTGAAACTTGTTTCAAAGTATATCAAATAAGGGTGTAACGGTACTTGTATTCGTACCGGACCGTTTCGGTACAGGGCTTTCAGTATGGTGCACGTGTGTACCGAATGCAACATTTTGTGTGCGGAACATAGGTACATTTTCATGTTTCCAAACGAACATATTAAGTGGCGGAAGTCTCCGCGTTCAGCGACAAATCCCGCCCTGCAGCTGATTCTATCACGCGAGTGTGAACATCAATACAACTAGGAAAAAAACGATTGTAATTCAAACGCAGCTCCCGTCGGCATTTAAACAGACCTTTGCTCTTAATTCCGATCGGTCCAACGCAATAACGAAATCTGAGCAGGTCTCAAAACTGAAACTGTTGATGCTGCACTTTACACTTTGGAAAAGTTATATATATTTTTTAAATATGAGCAGGCCTAGAAGCTGGGATTGGTAATGCTGCACTGTAATCATAGTTATTTATTTATATTTTTCATTATATTTTATTATATGATATTGGTTTGAGACTGAGAGTATTTTATTTAGTGGAGAACTTTGCAGCAGTATTTTATTTCTTATTCTTTTTTTATTTATATATATATATAAATATATTTATATTTATATATATATATTTTATTTATATAATATATTTATTAAAAAGCATTTAAATTTTATAGTAAAAAAAGTTTATAGTAATAAACAACCTGCAGTTTAATGTTTGCATTTCTTTCCCTTACTGTCCCGAAAAAGGAATCGAACCGTGACTTTAAAACTGAGGTACGTACCGAACCGTGATTTTTGCGTACCGTTACACCCCTAATATCAAACACAATTTTATTTTTTGTATATTATTAGTGATGCTTTCCTTAGCAAACACCACAGAGTCAGATGCAGATGCAGAGAGTTTTTACTTTATTTATTTTTCACATTTTGTTGTTTCAGCTTATACACCATACCATCTGTGACCCTGGACCACAAAACCAGTCATAAGGGTCCATTTTTGTAATTTAGATCAAATATAATAAATACTCTTTCCACTGATGTATGGTTTGTTAGGATCAGGACAATATTTGAAAATCTGGAATCTGAGGGAGCAAAAAAATTTAAATATTGAGCCTTTAAAGTCGTCCAAATGAAATCCTTACCAATGCATATTACTAATCAAAAGTTTTGATATATCTACGATAGGAAATTTACAAAATATCTGTAAATGGCCCATCAAAATCAGATTAAAAAATGTTGTCATTCATTGAATTATAAGAATTTAAGTTAGGATTGTGCACTTTCACATCTCAAAAATGTTCAAAGAAGGGAGTGACAGTTAAAGGGTTAATAATGATTTTGTTGGCATGAAAGAAAAATCAATAATTTTGACCCATATGGAGTATTGTTGGCTATTGCTACAAATATACCTGTGCTACTGATGACTGCTTTTGTGCTCCAGGCTCACATACTATGATAACTTAGCAAACTTATTAAAAAGAAAACATTTTGTCTTACCAGTTGAGGTAGTGGACAGAGATCAGCGGTGTTGATATAGAGTCCCTCAACCACAATGAACCGCCGGATTACTTTCGCCTTGCGTGGATTCTAAAGAAAAACACAGAAATAATATGAATGAATGAACAAGCATGTATAACTGTGTAGAGAAACATCAAACATCAAATGCTAGACGTTTCTAAAGTCATTTGAGTGGATGTTAGTGTGGATAGATCATGAAAATGTAAATCTCACTGCACTTTATTCATCTGTGCATGTTTTACTAGAGTACTAAAGTTTGTTTTTGTAATCTTGCATCAAAAACGAAGAATGTTTTCTACTTAAAAAAACATTTCTGTTGACAAAAAAAAGCCACATGGAGAGAAATGTTATAATAACTGATAAAGTCACTTATCACTGTAGTCAAATCCCAATTGTTAAAACTGGTGATGTTTTATTTTAACGTTCTGCTGTTGCAGTGTACACAAATAAGTACTGTGTAATATTAATTAACAAAATATACTAAATACAGGGTTAGGATTAATGTTTGTTGTTTCAATTATGCATAATTTTAATTTACTTAAGTGAATTTAACATTTAAGAAGGACAGTGTTAATCAAGTCTGTTTCAATTAATTTAATATTTATATACTGCACACTATGCTTCTATGGAAGGCCAAATTACTCAAAAGTAATCATTATATAAATGCTGAAATATATAAATCATTAAATAAAATAAAATAAATAAATATTTATTTATTTCACTCCACATTCATTCATGACGTACCGACAACTGTAACTAAATAAATAAATGTATAAATAAATAAAAATGAATAATTCAATAGATCAATATATAAACGAATGAATGAATGAATATATTTATGCATTTCTTTAACTCTGTAATTATTTATGTATTTAAAGAATTTTTTTTTTAGTTTATTTATATTTTTCAACATGTATTTCATTTTGACTACTTTGGCCTTCCATATGCTTCACCAGGAAATATGTCATAAACTCGCCGTCTGAATTCCTCTTCAGTGTGAGATCACCTTCTGATCCTCGATCTCCTGCTCCTTCAGAAGGCGCTCCAGATCCTCCATATCATTGTGTTTGAAGTATTTGATGAAGCTGCGTGAAGCCTGCAGGCCTTTCTGAATGGAGAAACACGCCGCCTCGTCGCTGAGAAAACAAGAGAGACCGATCAGGAGGCTTGCTCATCTCTGTGAAAAAAGGCCTGTTGGGCTTCAGCGGGATCTTACACGAAGATGATGTCTCCTCTCTTGGAGTAGGCTGGGATGGCGCTGGCGATGGTGGCGAAGCCGTACGAGTAGATGATGGCCTCCTCTGTCCTCATGAACTTGGCCAGGCGCTCCTCTAACTCCAGATGCACATCTGTGAAACACTGCACTGCTGTAAACTGACGAGCAACACGAGACAGACAGACACCTGAGATGATGAGTCTACCCACCGAAGGTCCCATAGAAGCCTCTCGGTCCACACGTCCCCACGCCGTACTTCTTTAGCGACGACAATGCCTTCAGCTGAAAACAAATGGACCACACTGTAAGGCTTCTGTTAATTCACAGAACAGAGTTTCATAATGAGCTTTATTCACCTTTGACATGCCTCATTATACAGTTGTCATCATTTACTTTGCTTACTACATGTTCCACACCGCAATGTTCATGACTCACATGTGTTGTAATCTTAATAGAATCACAACACAAGAGTAAAATAGTGAAAACTGACCTGGTATATGTGGTATTTTGTTAAGAGGTTATGATGATGATAGAATTATATTTTAAAAAACAGAGACAACTTAGATTCAATTTTAACTTGAGAAGTCTGAGTTGATGTCAATTATTTGTACACCTTTCGTTGTTTTTTGTTTTAATTCAACAGAAGAGAATTAATTTGTTTCTGTCTGCTGTTATGCAATTTGAAAACTTTAAAACAAAACATTTATTTATCTACTATGCAAAGTTAGACCGATTTTACTTTAAGCAAAGATGCACTCAATTAATTAGTACAAGCATTTAACTGTAACTACAGATGGCAAATTCAGAAAAATATTTAACATTATAATAATTAGAAATATCTCTGGAGTAGTAGATCATCATATTAGACTGATTTCTGAAGATGCTGAAAATACAGCTTTGATCACAGGAATAAATTACATTATAACAAAGTTTTAAATAAAATAAGTTGTTTTCTAACTTTAAAAATATTTCCCAATTTTACTGTTTTTAATCACATAAATACAGACTTGGCAAATATTATAAATAATTAAAAACTCTTACAGCTGGTAAGTGTAAGGGCCATTTAAACTGCGCCTTTCAATCAGCTCCAGCGCTGAGATTTGTATTCATCAAGCTGTGTTTAGCTTTAAAGAGCCATCTGCACATGACAATCAGCAGCAGCTGTGCTGTGTGTGAAGGGAGAAGTGCTCATGATGCTACAAACCTTCACGCGCTCGCTGTCCAGCAGACCCAGGAAGTTAAACGAGGCAAAGTTAATGCACTCTTTCCCATTTACAATGATTTTGTGGCTTGGAGGCCTGTAAAAGAAAAACACGGCCTTCAGTCAGCATCTTTATCATTATTATTACACCATACGTGATGGAGACACGCCGTCTCTTCAGAGATGTGTTCAGAAACAGCAGAGACGTACCCCGTGACCACGTCATAGTTGAGGGAGGGGTGGTCTTTAGAGACGAGGGGGACCAGCGGCTCGGGCTGCCACTCCTCGATCAGCTCCTCTTTCTCCTGAGACACATGAACAACAATATTAGATGATCAACACCAACTAGCAATGAAGAATACCTGTAAAGCATTTACTAGTCTTATTCAGTGCTGATGTCAACATCCACTGATGCATTATTTTAATCTAAAGTTGGATCTGTTGATATTATTTACTCAAACTTATCTAATACTAACTGACAATCAACAGTATTTTTTATTGCATTAACAAAAATAAATAATAAAAACTGTAATAAATGTATTGCTTTTAGTGCATTAACTCCTGTTTATTAATGGGCGCTTTTGTTGTAAAGCATCGCTGGAATTTACTTTTAAATTTTTTTAATTGTTTTTAGGTATACTATACATTATTATTATTATTATTATTATTTGGATTGATCTTGTGCAGATTTTAGTTTGGTTAATTGCAACTAACTGAATAATTGTCAATTACAGTTCTGTAGTAAACGACTAACAAACAGCCAATTCATAATTCACATTAATAATTACAGGTAAACGTGTAGCATTTTATTAATGAGAATGAAAAGTTGCATGGATCTTGACAAATTGGTGACACAAATATTTCAACATTCAAGTGTCGGAGGTCAGTAGATCTGTGCAATTAATATGTTCATTTAGAAAGGATGGACTGAATTGATTAAAAGTGAGAGTAGATATAATTGCACTGCTATGATAACTGCTGTGCTTTGAAACCTTTTATTTATAAAATGTCCTGAAAAGTATGCATCCCCATTCCCACAAAAATATGAAGCAGAACATCACTTGAGCACTGATAATAATAATAATAATAATAATTAAAACGTTTCTTGAGCAGCAAATCAGTATATTATAATGGTTTCTGAAGAATTGCTGAAAAAACAGCTTTCATTATAACACGAACTAGATTATTAATAAGTGATATGTAATGTGCATAATGGATCTGGCACCTTTTCTGTGAGGTCTGATCTCTCCTGAAGTTTATATGTTTTGGAAAACAGCAGTCTGATGATCCATAAAATGAGGATCCCTTCTAAAATCAAATGATACGCTGGAGCCTAGAAGAGAAAACAACACGACTATTATAACATCAATACATGACCTTCTGATTCACATCATTATATAACAATGATCATAACTGGAGGATGTATTGCTAAAGACGTAGATACAAACACTAACAAGTGTGGCATTTAAATAGCTTTAAAAAGTGTGCATGAATCGGCTCTTTTTAAAGAGGGTTGTCAGATATCTGTACAGCAGTATCAAGATTTCCAGATCAGGCATCAAAAGGGCTGCTGACTTGGCAAGACAATAGTTTATTCAATTTAATTAGTAAGGTTGACTATTTATTGACTATCTGTGTCTAGTCTCATAATGGTGAAGGGAAAGCTTATTTTTAAAGGGAAATATACATCATACAGGTTTGTTGACAGTTTTATCAACCATGCTAACACACAAAAAGAAAGTAAATGGAGCTACAGCATTAAGGATAAACAGCACACAGCTCATAAAAACAATTTCATCCATTTAATTTACACCAAAATACTATTACAGACAGCTGTAGTTACTACAATGACTTGGACAGAGGTGGAAAGAGTACAAAAATATTCTACTCAAGTAAAAGTACCATTACATTAATGAAATTTTACTTAAGTACAAGTAAAAGTACCAGTCTAAAAATCTACTCAAGTAAAAGTAAAAAGAAGCTCATTGAAAATTTACTCAGAGTAAAAATTACTTAGTTACATTTTAACAGTGGGAGGAAGTCAAAATGGGACAGGCCAAGGGTGTCAAACTCAGTTCCTGGAGGGCCACAGTCCTGCACAGTTTAGATTTAACCCTAATTAAACACACCTGATCCAGCTAATCTAATCATTTAGGTTTATTTAAAAAAACTACATGATATGCGTGCTGGAGCAGGGTTATAACTAAACTCTGCAGGGCTACGACCCTCCAGGAACTGAGTTTGACACCCCTGGGATAGGTCTATTAATCTCAAACTAGTTGTTTTTAATTAAAGGAATCAGTTATTTAGAATAATTAAAACATTTGGGCTGTTACCAGGCAAATCAGTATCAACAAACTCATCTTTTAATGCAGAGGAAATGCAGAAGATTCATTGGAAGTGGCATTTAGATGCAGGGGCGTTGCTAGGGTCTTGATACATTGGGGGCTTAGACCAGAATCCCCCCCCCCCCCCCCCGCGCTTTTGGTAATTTGGAAGTGTTGAGCATTAAAGACTTCTTTTACAGCATTCAGGTGCATTTTTTGTAGCATTATAAATGATAGGTAAAAAGATAGAATGCTTTATTTGTAGAACTGTAACAGCAATTCACTGAAACACAAATAAATAATCATCGTCTCTGCCTCCTTCCTTGACACCACCTAATCTGTCATTTATTTTTGTTTTGATAATAAATGGAGCCAGCCTCCAAAAGTGAAACCTGTCCTGTGATTTTTTTTTTGTTCTTATACATTAAGTGTTTGTTGTCTTTACATTCAAATAATAATGTTTCAAATAATCTAGAATATATATGGAATAAATAGCATTCAATACAAAATGAGTATCTCTCATATATTAAAATCATAAAGAGTTTTTATGTGAAAGATTTGCTTTGTTGTGCATTAGAACCACACGAGGCATTTTAGTCATATTACAAAATAATTTATTGAGGCCAAACATAATATAACATTATAAACTGTGTCACTTCACCACGTGACAGCAGCAAGCAGGCTCCTGTGCATTCATTGACATAAACATAAAAATCCCTCGCGCCTGACGCGCTATTCGCGTCCGGTGTGAACGCACCATAGTCACCTGACTTAAAGTTCAATGATAGGAATGAAACAATGAATGAGTTGTTGTTAATTCTCCATTTTCACTGTATGTTTCATTAAAAAAACGGCAGCAAAACAGCGATTAAAAGCCGTTTAGCTCGCGTCTCGCGAGATGAGAAAAGTGACATCGGTTGCTATAGGTAGCCTATCAGACAGAAAAGTTGATGCTAGCGATGTTAGGATTTCCTAACCTGAAATAAAAAGAATGAAGCAAGATATGATTCCTAAAGTTATTTAGTATTTGCTTCGGTAATACCAATCGGGGAAAATCCTATCTTAAGACTCTTTCTGTAATACGGCCCCTGGTATTCTAGCTAGCTATCCATCTGAGGGGAATAACGTTAATTTACACATCGTGTTTCAATCGCCAAATCAGATTTATAGGCTACTTCATCTACATTCTTCACGAGAAACGGATTATGGCTCACAAAATGGATTAGTTATAGGCGAAATAGTAAGGTCCCACGTACTTTATATATACAGTACATGTTGTTCTGCATTAATACCACAGTAAGTACAGGGCTAGGTGTTAGACCAGGGTTTGCTAAAGAGCCTTCACCGACCTGAGCTTAATGATGAGGGAACGGCGCCAGTAGATAACTCTTCTTGCCTCCTTATTTTACTTTTTAAAAAGTGTCTAATGTCCATAGCTACCACCAGAAGCCACAAACAACAATGACAGTAAAGCCCAAAGCTCTTTCTCCTCAGGCGCGCACTCTAAGCTGTAACCATAGTAACTTTAATCTGCTTGAACACAGTTTAATCGTCTTTAATACATGATTGATTCCGAAGGATAGATTAAAAGACCCGGTCATTTTTTTTTAAATAAATACAAATTATTAAAATAAAAAATAAAAATTATCAATAAATTAATTTTTTTGAGATCCGGGGCTATAAAAAAAAACATCCGGGGCTGAAGCCCCGGATGCCCATGTCTAACGACGCGCCTGTTTAGATGTATTACACTGTTTAGTGCAGACAAGAATGCATTTAACCTGCAGTTACAAATGCATGAATAATGTTTTGATATACAAGGCATAAAATGTTGAATACTCATTTGAAATGATAAGAAATTAATTATTTAAAAAAATCAAAAGATACTTTAAATGTGAAATTAAAATGGCCAGTATGTGTCAGCAAGTCACTGTTAATAAGTGAGTCATTGCGACTGAACCGAATCATTTAAACGGTTGATTCATTCAGGAACGAAACACTGTCACGTTGCTCAGAGACGCAAAACTTTGCTTTGGTGGCTGTGTTTGGAATTATTTTCTGTTGTAGAAATAGAGCTAAAAAAGGCAATATGATGTCTAAAACGCAAGTCTCTTAATTAACTTGTTTACTGAACTGTTATATATAAGTATGTATATATTCATGATGTTTTTTGGAGAAAAAGATGGCATTCTTTGTGTGATTTTGATTTAATAAATGAAATTATATAAATATGTGAATTTTCTGCCCCTATATCTTAAATTTTGTGATCATTCTAAATGCATTTTAGGAGACTGAATCACACAGTGAAAGAACGCACTATAAATGGGCGCGCACATCATTACAACAAAAATAGCACACTCCTCACCACGGTCTTTTTAGCTAATTTGTGCAAAACCTCTTGCTAAAATGTCAAAGCTTCATTTTAACCACCAATGCAACGATGCAATTATTTAGCTTACCTCTACATTCTTGCGAAGGGTTGATGTCTTGTCGAGATTTTAAAAGCTGCTAGTTTGGTCTTCCTAGGCAAGTACAGCTTACACTGCATAATAGAGCATACATATGGCCAGGGGTTCACTTCATTTCCTTCGAGTTCAACTTCAGAATATGACGGGGTTTCGTTTTCAGCGGTGTCTGCACCACTAACGCCTGTTTTGTCCGTCTGCATCTTTCTTGTGACTTTAGCGCCAGTTTGCCCTCCTGCCCATTATTTACTGACGTAGTTTCCAGGGAGCGATTTATTTTTTTTTTTTTTTTTTTTTTTTACTCAGTACTTAATGTGTTTTAAAATGTAGCGAAGTACAATACTTGAAACAAAATATACTTAAGTAAAAGTAAAATTACGGTTTTAAAAAATTACTTTAAAAAGTATTAGTACACAAAAAAGCTACTCAATTACAGTAACGCGAGTAAATGTAATTCGTTACTTTCCACCTCTGGACTTGGAATCAGCCACAATTGGAAAGAGCGATCGTGAAAGCTAACATTTTTAAGGATCATGCCGATTTGACAGTATCAGTAATAAATTGTAGTGTAGTGGTTGATGAAGGTAATGTGAACTGATGTGAGTCTCAGATTTGTGTTTAACACTGTTCACTTCCTGGAGTTACAGCATCACAACACTCAGGATTAAATGTGAAGCAGAGCCAAATACACTCACACAGCCCGGCGCTGTTTAAATGAACACATTTGACAGAGCCTGTAGATATTTCTACTGACTGGAAATGTAAAAAAAAAAAAAAAAAAAAGAAGAAAGTTGTAATTACCTCGTAAAACGCTTGCACCATCTCCACCAACACCCACTGCTGTCCAGACGCCATCTTGACTGAGTCACGTGACCGCGCGCGTCTTCCGGAGTAATGCACGCGCCATCGCGCGGAAGACCGGCGTCAGTGCAATCCTCGTGTGCGCGCGGTTTTTTTTTACTATTAAGAAATGTGTTTAAATAAATATATATTGACACTTGAAAATACCTTCGTTCAATTTCACAAAACGAAGCACATTTTCTGGTCACTTTCTGTGTGAGTCTAACACCTAGTGGACTTTCTGTTATCTGTGACCGTGCACTAACACTGAGCACAGAATCTGTCATAAGGGTCAATGTTTTGAAATAGAGATTTCTTCATCATCTAAATAAAAAATCTTTCCATTGATGTATGGTTTATTAGGCTAGGACAATATTTGGATGAGATACAACTATTTGAAAACCTGGAATCTGAGGGAGCAGAAAAATCAAAATATTGAGAAAATCATCTTTAAAGTTGTCCAAATGAAGTTCTTAGCAATGCATATTACTAATCAAAAATGAAATTTTTATATATTTACGGTAGGAAATTTACAAAATATCTTCATGGAACATGACCTTTATTTAATATCCTAATGATTTTTGGCATGAAAGAAAAATTTATAATTTTGACTCATACAATATATTATTGGCTACTGCTACAAATATACCCCAGAGACTCAAGACTGGTTTTGTGCTCCAGGGTCACATAGTATACAGCATGGACATTATGTGTCATTTTTATTAGCAAACGCATTTACAGTGCACCTAAAGAATGATGTCCAGTATTCATATTTCACATCCCTCTTATATTTCAGCAAGTGATGCAGAATAAAGAAGGAGGTAACTGTGTGAAATGACAGTCTGCTGGTGAGCGTTGAGCTTGTTCTGCTGTAAACACACGGGCTAATGTCATCTACACTGCTATGTTTGTCATGAATCCTGACCAAGTCTAAAAACACTTCTCTTATATTTTGTAAAAATCAGAAAAAGTTCATTCAAGCAAAGATACATGTAAAAAATATTTATTTCGACAGAACACATCTGGGTAATCGAGTGTAAAATATCATGGGTGCCAAAGAAATGAGTGTTTCCCTGATGCTGAACTCCATCCGCAGTCAAACTAAACCAGAGAGTGGGCTTATTGTCACGTACTGCAGGCTGGTGGACAACACTTTGGCCACACATTACATAATATTGCATTCAAATTCAAATTAAAACACCAAGATAGGCTTCTCAATGTCCTCATCATCACAACATCACATATCTGCTCTGATTTCAATCCAGCACACGACATGAACATCAGAAATTCACTTATGCTTTTCTTTCATGAACAAGGCCTTAAAGGGACAGTTCACCTAAAAAACTGAAAATTCTGTCATCATTCACTTGTTGTTGTTTCGTCCTTCTGCTGAACACAAAAGAAGAAATGTATACAGGTTTGGGAGAGTAAATGAACTGTGAACTGTCCCTTTAAATGAGCGAAACCGACTCGGTTCAGTTTAAAACCAAGAAGATTTACAGTCAATTTGAGACAAATGTTAAAACACTGGGTCATGTGATGCGGCTCACATTTGCATACCTTCTGATTTGATTTCTACATCCATCTAAAAAATGCACTGGCAGAGATCTCTGATCACATGCCAGCAAAACAAAGAACAAAACACAGCAGGAGCTAAACGGGGGAAATAATTTAAGACGGAGAGCAGATACAGTAAAAGCACTTGAGAAAAGACTACAGTTAACAGGGATCCATGCACAGATACATTTAGCATTCACAGGAATTATAACTCTCTCAAAGTCAATATTTGAAGATTATACATTTTCTTCTGGCAAATATTCACTATATGACACAGCAGGCCTTATTAAAACAGCACAAAAAATACCAAGCAGCTAAAAGGATTTTACCCTTTATGATAATTCATAAACTTCACCACACTGGGTCGGAAAAGAAGGGAACTGATATACCCAAATATACAGTTTAAACTGTTTGTGTGACAATACTGGAAAATAATAAAAAGTTTGTAATTGTAATTTAAATACCGTTTAAGAATTGCACTTTATCATAGCATTGGCAATACAGGATTTAAAGAGGTTTCAGAAGACTGTAGGCTTTTTTTATCTTGTCCTGAGTGAAGAATAGGAGCGTTGACTGTATAATAACACACAGCCGGCTGAACTAATCCACTGAAATGAGCAGAACATCTAATTAAACGGTCTGATTAATCCTGAAAACAATCAAGAGATGAATCGCACAAAAACATGTCCAGGCCAAGCTCACTTGCCCCCAAAATTATATAGATCTGATTTGAATCAAAAAACTAAATACAAAATTGTGCTTAAGCATGCATAAAAATAAAAAGTATATATACAGTAATGAATAATATAATACGTAATCATTATATTGCTATTTTATTCAATTAAGATATTTTTTATAGATATAAGTGTGTGGAGGCTATTAAATTATAAACATAACATCACTATGCAATAATATTAATGGTCCTAAAAAAAATTCTTGACTTATGCAAATATATGTGCAAAAATATAGAGCTTTTTCTTCTTTTTCGGGATGTAAATATAAGCAGGACTTGATCTTGACAGGTTTCATGGGATTCAACACTACTTTATTGAGAGAATATAAGTCTTTAAAAAAGACAAACATCTATACTGAATAAGACTACAGCCGTAGGCAAGAGTGAGCCTGTGACTTTATCATTTACTAACGGCCTTTCAGTAAATAAGGTACCTATTTTATATTTCAATAATATATTGGCTGGATCAAGTGGACACCTCTACAAGCAAGCAGTGCATGTCAGCTGGCGTTGTGTCTTTTACTAAGGAGCCCCTGAGGGAACATGGTCATGTCATGAGATGGAGAAATACTCGCAATACTTTTGCATTCACCTAAGAAAATTTACATTCACTTGAACAGTTTCATTCACTTACAAAACATTTGTACTTTCCCAATAATCTTTTGCATTTGCTTGCAAATGTATTGCACCCCCCCCCCCCTTTTTTCTTCAATCTCAAATTATTTCAAGTTGTGCATTCAATGCATTCAACGTTTTTTGTAGGGGAATGCAAAACCTTTGCTTGCAAATGAGATCATTTTTTCATCCTAACTTATGCTTTCCAAGACTATGTCCTCTTAGGAGCTCCATATTTGAACAGAAATAGGATCCTATTGTGAGTCCAGTCATCGAAGGCCAATAGGTGGTGCTGTTTTGTGGCCAAGCTACCGGAGTAAATTTACTCACATCACAGTTCTCATTACCCTATTTAATGAAATGCCCCTGTAATCGCAGTTACAACGATACAGAGCACTAGAACTAATCAAAATCATTTTATACATTTTTTCTGTACACAGTTTCGGACGTACACTGACACAGCAGACAGCAGAAGGAGAAACACCACTCATGCCTTTCAACATCAGTGATTCACTACAATGAAAACTGAAGAAAAAAACAAGAAATGCAAACTGAAACACTGAGATGGCAAAGTAACAATCACATTTCCTGAAAAATGTCATTAGCTGTGCTCATGTTTAAACACAAAGTCCTTCCATTGCACTGAGCAGTTTGGCACCGCATGACTGTAAGCAGCCACTTTCTCAGACAAACACTGGGGTCCGCTCCGAGCTGATCACTGAATCAAAAATAAAAGCAGTCTTTTCATGAGCAAACAAAAGAGAACCAACCCAAAACGACTGTTTGCATGGGCTTCAGACCCACAGATGTGCGCGATGAAAAGCAACAGTTGACAGCACACCACAGAAGAAAGCAGGCACACACTTCTAGGCTGGAGGGGCATGCGATGAAGCAGTGACGGAAACAACACTGGAGCACTGTGGGGGCCTGCCTCTTCCCCAGGGAGCACACAGCTGTCCGTGTGTTTGCTGGAGAAGATTGAGGTGAGAAGTGGCCACCGGGGCACGTGGAGAGCTGCTGGAGGGGAACCAGAGCAGAAAATATCACACAGATTAGCTTCATGCAGAGAGGATGACCACAGCTGAAAGCATCCAGCGCTTTCAGTATTTCAATCACAAGTGCTTCGACTTCGCAGAATAAACATGAGCAGTGTTTCAAAATCACAATGCGACTGTCTTCACAAAATTTTCAAGTTCATTTTTGTACAGTGTTACCGGGGAGCGTTATTTTTGCTGCTCCAAAAGTGCCACCTAGTGAGCCAGTGGTTTGTGGTTTACCATTCAAAAAGATGTTTATGATTATATATGTTTTATTTTTCAATGATGTTAGGATTGAGAATCTGAACAGTTGGGTTGTTCTTTTGTAAAATGATTTATATTTGTGGGTATGTATGACCTGATTGTACTCAAATTTGTATTACTCATAATTTGCCACTGATCTTAACTGAATGAAAGTATTTGGTGAACGAGTCATTGATTTCTGTGGACCTTTTTTGTGGAGTCATAAAGCTTAACTAGTGGGGTATTAACATGAAAATATCTTGAAAAAATAATTTTTTTCAGGCAGTTAACCAAAAACCCATACAAAAAACAAATTTTTCAAAACAATGGACATTAATGCATTTAAAAGTTAACACAGAAAGTGGAGCTTAAGTGTCTTAAGGTGATGATTATACCATAGCTCATGAATCAGTTCATGGAGGGTTTGAACCTACAGTACAAGCTTTTAGATTTCAGTTCAGATCTTAAGCACTAAACCACACAATTATTGCATTACATTGCAGCAGGTATTTAATACAAATTAAAGAGTGGTTTACTCACCCCTTCCAACAACACGGATTATCCTGCTTTTGTATCCACCAGCTGCATCTGTACATTAACAGACATGGCCTCTCCTCCATAGCCTCCTTTAGACTGCATTTGGTTCTGAACGGAGTTCACCTGGACATAGGATTAAAACAAAATCAACCCAAACTGAGTTTGAAATCTATCGTCACTCTCCCTCCAGAACCACACGCCTCAGCCGGACTGAGTGGCAAAAGAGCTGCTGCATGCCTGGATTTAATAACACCAGTAAAACAAACTATAATCAGTTTAAACTAAAGGTTGTCGGGCTTGATATATTGTTCCTTACAACTTACTAAAGATCAAGTGGTCCATTGATATTGATACGCAGCCAAGAGTCGTGTTTCCTGACATTTATATGTGCACCATTTGGACGCCAGGGAGATATATAAATATATAAAGCAAATTTGCCCGTGAACGCATTTTGTAAATACAAAATAGGTTGGTCTACATCTGGGTAATCACTTATATCAATGTTATATACGGTATCGTCTTATCATTCAGCCCCAAAAACTTGAAATCTTTCATTGATGAGGTGTCTATACGACATATAACAATACAAAAAATAGGGTATGATGCTATGATTTTACTGCAAAATTCAAAATATTAACACAAAATGATAACTGCAAATCCATGTTTCGCTGCCTGGAGTCCATGTGTGTTTGAAACTGTAGCAATCCATTTCCATCTCTTTTCTGTAGCTTTCCACAGTCTGTAAAAATATACCTCAGATTTCTTGTCTAATCTCTTTGTGCAGTTAATCACAAAGCTCTTTCTCGTTTCAGATGTGTTTTGTGTGTTGTGTCACAGCATTCACGCTGAAAACCAGTGTGTTTTGTCACTCAGAGGAGCCGCAGTCACATTATCAAATCAAATACCCCTGGCACATGGCTTCAGAAGAATAGTGCATGAGTCATATTGACTACTTTTTCTTACTTTCTTTGTTTCTTCTGAGCTTATTCTGTGTTTTACAGAACCAAAGCTGCACTAAACCTTTCTCTAATACTAGGGCATAAAGTGGGTTAAAGCCTGGATAGTTTACAGACTTTTCTGCAGAACTGCACTGTAACCAAATGAGTAACCAAATGGTGTGAAACCAATGAGATGACTTAAAATTAATTGTTTGAATCTGATCAAGTCCAATTCTGATTCTGCTTATCGATCCCGAATCTTTTTGATACCCAACATGGTTAAAAATTAAGTCAAACATTTAGATATCGAACCTATTTAGTCTGTGTCTCTTTTTGTTAAACATTTAATTGCTGTTGAACACTATAAACAAAAATCAGCAGGCTACATAAAAACTGAATTTGATTAAGAGCTGTTTGTGTGCAAAATAGAGCGGCATGATTCTGGATGCATTTAGCCTTTTTTGTCTTTTTAATGGAGGTTGTACTGTATGTAGTTATATACTAGAAGAAATATTAGACGACTAAAGTAAATTAAAGAATGGAACGATTCAATGACTCTCTCAAGATTTACATGTTTCATTACTGGATGAATCAGTGTTTTTGAATGAATCTCTTGAATGAATGATTCAAAGACAAATACATTTTTAACAGCCCCTTTTCACCTCACAGGAATTGATAGGTGTAATGGAAATTAAAGTTTTACAATAAATGTCTGATTCATGACTTTATGTATCCGATTCTGGAACTGGAATTGGTTTTCGATTCCCAACCCTACTGAACATTAGTTGTACTTACAGAGTTCATGCCACTGAAGATATCTCCAGAGCCTACATGGGCCGTGTGGACAAAATTAGTCGGCTCGCCGATCATACTCCGATCTATACGTCTCCGCCTCTTCTGCAGAGTAAGAAACAAACATAGATGAATACATATCTAAACATGTTTCAGCAGCAATGTTCCTTTACCCTTTATAGCTTTACATTAAAGAGATAGTTTACACAAAAATAAAAACTGTTATCATTCACACACACATGTCGTTCCATGACTTTCGTTCATCTTTGAAACACAAAGAAAGACGCCTTAGAGATTTCTGACCTTCCAATGAAAGTTCATTCCACCAGAACCTCATAGGTTTCATTTTTAGCATCAAACAAGCATTTTCTACCATCAAATAAAATTAAATCTCTTCAGAAGAATTGGAATAAAGTGTTAGATTCTTAAAACCTTTATGAATTGTGTTTATAATGTCTTGAAAGTTTTGGTTACCTGGACTTTCAATGGAGTGACAGAAACCTATTAAATTTTGTTAGAAATCTTTAAGAAACCAGTACTATGCCATCAGTATCAAGGCCTTGGTTTGAGCACATCATTTTCAGCCCTTTTCTTAAAAAAAATTATCAATTTGTTTAATCCATAAACTTTAATCCATTACAAAAAAAAAAAATATGAAATAGAAAATGAGTGAAGACTAAAAAAGCTTAAACCCAGCTGAGGGCACTTCATAAATCCATCATACGCCATGCCAAAGCAATACTATGTGGTTTACTGCTAATATTGAACAGCAGCATTCATTGAAACATCTTTCAGAAGGGTGCTTCATATTTGCCACATGACCTCATAACAACCTCATCAATGCACACTGCAAAATAGATTTAAAGCATTTAAACATAGAGTTAATGCATGGTTATACGGTTGTGCTCATAAACATACATGCATGCCCCTTGCAGAATATGCAAAATGTTTAACAAAATAAGAGGGATGATGAAAATTGCATGTTATTCGTTATTTAATAATGTCCTGAATAACATAACAGATGTTTACATATACACATCCACAAGACAAAATTATAACTGAATTTAGAAAAATGGCCCTGTGTTGTTACCTGGATGATCCACGACTGTTTGTCTGTTTAGTGATAGTTGTTCACGAGTCCCTGGTTTGTCTTGAACAGTTAAACTGCCTGCTGTTCTTCAGAAAAATCCCCTTTCCAACAACAACTCTATGATTTTGAGATCCATCTTTCCACACTGAGGGACTCGGACACAGCTATTCCAAAGGTGACAACATTTACTGAGGCTCAAGAAGGCAACACAATGCATTAAGAGCTGGGGGTGTAAACTTTTTAAACTGAATTGGATCGAATTAAATAAACAATAACATGTCATTTTCATGATCCCTCTTATTTTGTTAAAATTATAAACATTTGACATATTCTGCAAGGGGCACAACTTTGTGTTTAAATACCCCTCAGTCGATACAAAGTTGATGGGGAGGCCTTGCTTGGCTGTGGCTCATTCACTAAACAGATTAATGATTGCTCTTAATGTGCCAGACATCGTCAGAAACCTTCACTGATCTGTTTCTCAGGATCAAGACGTGACATATGCAGTTGCTATGAGAACTGGACATGGACAGAGGAGATGGCATTTCACAGCTCACCACTACTGCATTTATCAAACCTGGTTAACGTCAACATACTCCACACACGTTTATGCTGCTCTCAAGTAAACAATTAAAGGAATACATAGAAAAGCACAGTTTCCTGTGCTAGCTAAATATTCTCATGGAATCTTTTTTTTTTAAAGAATATTCATAATAAATAATAGAAAAACAATTATAACATGCCACACTGGATTTATTAATCATGAAAGTCTTATCAGTAGTGGGCCAGTTTTCTCCCTCACCCATCACTGAATATTAAAATAATATATCATTACAGTGACTGACAAAAAGTAGCAGAAGATATTATGTGAAATAACTCATTGACTCCAAATTAAAATGTAAAGTTACTGTAACAACCATGCTGTGAGACAATTTCTCATTTTTTATATTTCAAAATAAAACATCAGGTGGCCTTTGTTATATTGTTACATGTTCAAAACTCGAAATACCTGGCTTTCACACTCTCAGAAAAAAAGGTACAAAAGCTATCACTGGGGCGATAGCTTTTCAAAAGGGACAATTTTGTACCTTTTAGGCACTAATATGTATTCAACAGTTCCTCTTCTCCGTTTCTCTCCACATCACCGTAGTGCCATTTTGGAGATTATGAGCAGATGGACTATTCAGATGATATCTTTCATATTTATCTGGACCTTGACAGTGTAAGTTACTTGGCAGTCAATGGGACAGTCACAAGACTCCCGGTTTTCATCCAAAATATCTTAAATTGTGTTCTGAAGTGCTAATAGGTTTGGGATCATGTGAGTTGTTGGGAGCGCAGCGTGTGGCCCTCAGGATCTGACAGCAGAAATCAATATAATTGACAAAACCTCTTATTACTGCAATTTCACAGCACCGCTCAAACCGGCGAGTGAGCTGTGAGGAAGCGCACGGCAGAGAAAGGTCACCGATAAAGCACCTTCCCTTTTTATGCCATATGTTAACTCATAAATACAATGAAGACTACACATTAAGTGTGATCTGCCAACTTAGGCATCATTTGAAGACTTCACAGACATGCACCAAAAGCAGAAAGCTTTCGGAAATACCTTCTTTAAGTCAAATGACTCTGAAGTATATGTATATGGTAGAGTATATACTATTCATTCAATAGCAATTCAGGAAAAGTATCTAATGAAAAGTCTGTCGGCTGTGTGTTTCCAGTGAGAAGTGCTGTTTGATCAGGGGATGAAGGTTTCTACACTCGTCACAGGACGGGTGACAGCTCATAATTAGGACACGTTTTTGTCTCTTTGCTGTGGGGAAAGTGTGACCTAATTTAATAAGCACCCATCTTCTTAAATTACACACTGACTGAAGATCAGCTGTCCTTACTGCAACTTCTCAAGTTGAGCAGAAAACTTTTGCACTAATGTTGTAATTCATTTGTGTAAAGTGAACACAGAAAATAACCAGACTCACAGAACAGCGAAATACAGAGAGTGGCTCCATCAGATATTAGCAAAATTAAGTCGGTCACATTTTATTTTAGTCAAATTCAATTGTTGGACTCGGTCTGTTCAGGCATTCAATTCTTCCTTAAATCTGTTTTTGATCTTTTGATCGAATACTGAATTATAGAGTCATCTGAGGTTGCATTGTATGTAAAAAAATAAATAAATATTGGTTTTCATAAAGAAAAATGCATCAAAAAATAATTCTTATTACAGCAAGAAGCCAAGGAAACATGTTTCTCCATGACTTTTAACTCAAAGTTTTTACCTATTTCAACTTCATCTTGTAAGACATTCAAGAATATTTTTTTAAGTCAACATTAAAACTATTGTGATTTATGAATGCATATTATAGACATGTTATAGAGATTAGTGAAATTAACATGAGATTAATGAAATTAATCTGTGCATAGGATACATTTTTCCAAATAGTTTTGATCTCGTTTAATCAGAATGTAATAATTAAAGTCTGCAATCATTTAGTCCACATAACCCCACCCTCCCTAAACCTCCTCTTTTGAGTGCCACGCCCACATCTCAACATCCAACCAGCAAGCCATACACAGAACCAAGTCTCCACCCAGCAGTTTTTTTCATTTCTAATAATCAATTTCACTCAGATGTATGTCAAAAGACTGAAGAAAAGATCTACTGTATTGCTACTTCAGTTTCAATACAATGTCAAGTCAGTTTAAAACACTTGAAATGACCTAAAATTATTTACTGAAATGACTTGTACAGTCAGTGATGTTTTTTTACACTGGACAATGTGTGCACGCATTTCAGACACCAGTCAGTTAAATATCATAAGTGCTTGTAATAACACAAGTCTCAGAAATTCATTGTGTGCTTTAGCTTTGAAAGGCCAAAGGTGGCAAATCTCTCAACTTATACAACTTCAGTCAAACCAAACCCAATTCAACTTAGCAGCAGTTTCCGAGATCTGGGTAACTGTTCAATTACTGACCAACAGCGTTGGGGGTAACACACTGCAAGTAACATGAGTTATATAATCAGATTACTTTTTCAAGCAAGTAGTAAAGTAATGCAATACTTTTTAATTTACACTAAACTGAGTTACTTTTTCAAATAAGTAATGCTAGTTTCTTTGTTTCCCCATGTATTGACTGACAGCTCTCCAGTCCTCATGTCGAGAGAAATCAGGAGTAAGTACAGAGCGTTGTGTGTGAACTTACTGTAGTTCAAGACTAAATGTGAACATTTACTCATCTCACCTGCACAAAAACAATTTCAGTGTTTCCAAAATGAATAAAAACTTGAGAAAAGAAAACTCAGAATATGACGCACGGCTGCAATAATTAAATGTAAAAAACACAAATATATTTTATGTATTTAATCCTATTTACCAGTGTTTTTGCTGCTGACTTTCAATGATCCACTCCAACCACTAAGCAAAAATTAATTTAGACATTAATGTTCAAATTTTTATTTTCATTGCTGAAGAGTGTTGAACTTTCTTCTCTTGCATTCTATTCTTAATGCAATCAGAATAGCAGGACAGCTGAAAGGTTTGTTTGAGCTTTCTAAATTTAAATTTCCTTTAGCTGAGGCATATTTATTTCACTTTTGTTATGAAAGGGATTTTACATTTTATGTCAAAATCTAACAATCAAGCCCAGCCCAGAAGAGAAAAAGAAACACAATGCATTACTTTCCATAAAAATTAACTAAGTAGTGCAATTAGTTACTTTTTTAGAGAGTAACAAAATATTGTAATGCATTATTTTAAAAGTAACTTTACCTAACACTGTTAAACAACACCAGTAATTATTTTGTATTCAAGAAAACAAATCAACTGATATTGGCTACTACCATAATGTAACCTTTTGCTTACTAGTCCAGATCTTCCAATAACAGACAGCACAACTGTTACAAACAAACCTAAGTCATGAATTAATCTAATAATTCTAAATGCCAAAACATTTGCAAACCCTGAATACAAAATGTACTCAGGTTGTACTTGGCAAACAGTCTCAAACTAGATTTCATCACACCCATCTTATCAGTAAATCGTTCTTTGGTTAAATTAAGTCATGGTATGCCTGTTGGGGCTGAAGTATTTTGTTATTATAAATCTCTTAAGCCTTATTAACTGAGCAGAGATAAATTTGGCATAATGTGTTGTGACAGCCAAAATCTCACAGAATGTGAAAATGGCTGAGGTCAAAAGGGCAAAATTATTCACATCCACGCAGAGCCAAGGATTTCAGACTCATCAAACACACATGCTTGTAGATGAGCATAAATCAGATGTGTGCTAAAATAAGTGCTGTTACCACGATGCAAACATACACTACTGCTGGTACTTACAGTATTTCGTATTTTGCTAACTGATTTCACTGAAACTGAGATTTTCACAGAGATCTGAAAGTGCAGATTCAGTGTGGGACTTATTATTGTTAAAGAGGACATTTCATGTTCAAAATGCAAAACTAACTTCCCTGTGTAACATGATCTACTAAAACTAAAAAGCAAAAACAGCTATAGAGGAAGTGCATTGGCCATGGTTCAAATCGTACTTATATGACTGCCGTCCGTTCGTAGCAGTGAATGAAGAAGTATCATATCTATCACAAGTGCAGTATGGAGTACCTCAAGGCTCAGTACTAGGACCATTACTTTCCATGCTTTACATGTTGATATATGATGATACTCAGCTCTATATTTCTTCGCAGCCCGGTGAAACACACCAATTTGCAAAAATAACGGAATGCATAGTCTATATAAAAAACTGGATGACGAGTGGATGACGAGCTAAATTCTGAAAAAACAGAGGTGTTAATTATAGACCTAAAAACTCTGCTTGTAATAACCTAGAACACTGTCTAAGACTTGATGGCTGCTCTGTCAATTCTTCGTCATCAGTTAGCAGAGATGTATAGTAACGAAGTAGAACTACTTCACTACTGTACTTAAGTACTAAAAGGCGGTATCTGTACTTTACTAGAGTATTATTTTTTTTTTGTCCTACTTCCACTTTTACTTCAGTACATATTTTCGATGAGTTTAATACTTTTACTCTGGTTTTTTTTTATATGTGCTGCATCGTTACTCGTTACAATTATACAAATGTTACGAATCATTCCATTGCAAACAGAACGGTAGATGGCAGGTTTGATGAAGCTGGCACATCATTGAGCGAATTAAGCGATTAAGAAGACTGCGCGTGCTGACTGAACTGCTGTGAAGAGAGAGATGAACACCGAGCCGAGCCAGATAATGACTCGTTCACGAGTCAAGAACCGGTTGCATCAGTTTTCGAATCACCAGTAGTTCTTTCTGACAGTTCGATTCAATAAACCAGTTGAAGAAAACAGTTCACCGGTTCTTTTGCGCTCGACGTAATGGCGTCATTGGCATTGACTGCAAGCCTTCGGTTTACCGGCACTCATAACATTAGCACAGAATCAGTTCAGAATCAATCACCAAAAGAATCAGTTCGGTTCAGATGCTCTGTGTGTCGGTCTGCTTCACGCTGAATCACACATGCACAGTATCATCAGCTCCTCGGTTCTCGAATCGGACGCGTCTGACAGAAACAGTTCTTGACCACTGATCTATAATATGTTATATATATAGATCAGTGTTCTTGACTCGAGAAGAGTCAGTCTGTTGTTCGTTATCCGGCTCGGCTTGGTGTTCATCTTCAGTTCTCTCTTCACAGCAGTTCAGTCAGTGTACTGTTTGAGTAAATGAATTACTCCGGGGATATTGGTTTGTTTGAACTCAGAGGGAGTGTCAGCCACATTAAAAAAGTTAACAGCTTAAGTCATTTGTTGATTAATGTGTATTGGAGACGCGAACCGTTTAAAACGATTCAGTTTGATTTGGTGAACTGGTTCAAAAAGATCCGGTTACATCGAATGATTCGTTCGCGAACCGGATATCACAAACTGCTTTGTTTTGAACTGTCTCACAACAGACACGGAAGAGAAGACAATGCTGAATAAAGTCGTCGTTTTTGCTATTTCTGGACCCAAATGTATTTTCGATTCTTCAAAAAATTCTAACCGACCCTCTGATGTCACATGGACTACTTTGATAATGTTGTTCTTTTTTTCTTACCTTTCTGGACATGGACAGTATACCGTACACACAGCTTCAATGGAGGGACTGAGAGCTCTCGGACTAAATCTAAAATATCTTGAACTGTGTTCCAAAAATAAACGGAGGTCTTACGGGTTTGAAACAACATGAGGGTAAGTTTTTAATGACATAATTTAGCAAATTGGGCGAACTAACCCTTTAATCTGTTAATCTGACTGTAACAAAAACTTACAGTCAAAGGAACTGTGATTGTCCTTTAGGTTATGCATTTGAAATATTAAAAACAATATGTTCAAACTTTTGACTACTTTCTTTAATAACTACATAACACAATACTTGTACTATTACTTTCAGTACTTGAGTAGTAAATTTTCAAATAGACTACTTGCAATACTTAAGTACAAAAAAATGTTGAATACTTTAGTACTTCTATTTAAGTGTGGTGCTTAAAGAGCACTTCAACTTCTACTCAAGTAATTTTTTTGATAGAGCACTTGTACTTTTACTCAAGTCTGGGTCTCTAGTACTTTATACATCTCTGTCAGTTAGAAACCTAGGTGTGCTATTTGATCGCAATCTTTCCTTAGAAAGCCACGTTTCTAGCATTTGCAAAACTGAATTTTTCCATCTCAAAAATATATCTAAATGTCATCCATATCACAACCTCAATCGCAACAAATGTAAACCTGGAAAGAATTTTGCAGAACAACATGTACTGTATGCAGGCCACAACTGCATTGTTGCAAATGCTTAATTCTATACTGTACATGTAAAGTACTTAAAGACACATAATATAAAAATGTCAAATGTTTATGGTGGAACCAACCTTGACTAACTCGAGGTCTAACAGAAGACTAAAAGAGAGACAGATGTAGAATATCAAAGCGGTAACTGGGAACCCAGCAGGAGAACAGGAACAGGAATGAGCAGGTGACTGATTAAAACAAAGAGATTTCTTTCCGGTTTCTGTGGTTTGGAGGCTGGAGGGGATGATAATCTTACCGGCTGCGGCTGCTCGGCGATACAGCAGTTGAAGCACAACCAGAATTCACTCATGACTCGCAGACAGTCTTAAAGTGCCGCTGTGCCCGTGGGCCCTAAGGGGCTCTGGCTCTTCTGGACGGGGCTCTAGGTCTGATGAGGGATGGTGGGGGTGTTCTGCAGCCTGAGGATCCAGGGAAAGGAGAGCAGGAAGAGAGCAATGGCAGAGATCCAGACGGGAAGCCTGTTTATGGCTCAGTCCACTTAGCAAACACTCAGACCTGCAGGACACAAGAAGATGCTGTCAGATCATTTACACCAGTGTTTTCCTCACGGGGAACAAATGGGACTGCACAAGTAATTGAAATCAAATCAAAATAGAGATATATTATTATATCACTATTTCAAAACAAAGGTGAATAATATGTCCAGCCATATATGGATGGATGGATGGACAGACAGATGGATGGATTAGATGTGTCATCTGTGTATAAAAAGATAGTCCGCTAGTTAATTAGTGTTTGCTTGCTAAACTTGTCATCATACACTAAACTATAATTACACATTAATTATGATTCAGTGTTGCTAGTGCGAAGGGAATTAGCATTGATGTGTATTAGCCTGAAATGACACTCTTAGGCAAGAAAGCGGTTCTCTGTTGCCGGATAATCTTTAAAATAGTAGTTTACAGACATCCCGATGGCTCTCAAAAAGTATTTGGATACTAAGATCATTTAAAACAAACTGTCAGAATATCATATTTCAAACCAAATGTCATTGTTGTCATTGAGTTTTCTGTACTTCCCTGAGACACTCTTAAGCAACAGACGTGATGGGGATTTTAGTGAAGGACTGAAGTAGAATAACCACAGGTGGTTCCTTTTCTATTCACGTTCACACTATATCTATTGTCTTGTGATTTTTAAATCCAACAAACTTCTCTTTGTGAAGTATTATGCACCGTGCAGGTTCTGTCATTCTTTCAAATCAACACCTCTTGCTTTATTTTATTAAGGCAATCACTCAAAAATATTTGGATTTGTATCATTATAGGGTGGTTGTGTACACACACTTCCAACACACATTTCAATTCAAACAACTTGTACAAGTGAATTTTGCATCCGATTACCCCCTTAAAGCCGATGTTAACAGCGGTATGGCGCTGTCGGTCCTAACAGACAGTTCACTGTTCAACAACGAGGGACACACAGGGTCAGAAACTCTACTTAAAAAATAAAATCAGCTCCTAACCATTCAGTTACTAAAGTACTAAGGCTTGTCCAAGTCAAGACAACAGATCTGCTGAAATTAAATGCAGTGAAAACAGAATTCACAGAGGAATTATAATATTAGTTTCTAAGTATTATATCATACTACTGGTGCCATTCACTAATAATCACATGTATTAGTCAAACCTATACGTATTCACACTGGAGAATTTGTCACAAACATTCATTCATAAGATTCACAACAGCTGCGTAAGAATTTGTTCTCAACCTCGTTCTAATGTTAATGAATTCTAAACAAGTGACTGTGTGCCTGAGGTTAGATATGTACATAAAACTCACACAAACTACTTTGTTTTTGCAGGTCAGTTATGCATAATCTTATCTTAAGTTTTAAATAAAAAGACAAAAGATAAGTGAAAATGCCTTTCAATTCACTGAATTATCAACAGGCACAAGCATTTCTATATGGTTACGAAAACAGGCAAAAACAATATGCTTATTAAAATATAAGCCATATTTTCTTTGAGTTTCCATTAAAAATAAGCATACCATGAAAATATAGTAGACATCTGCCATGATAAAATGACTCCTAAAGCAATATATATATATATATATATATATATATATACACACACACACACACACATTGGCCATATTGCCAAGCTTTGCGTTCAGAATACTGCAAGAAGTGTTATTGGATTATGTGTAAATATTATTAGTAACAAATGTTGAACACATGTGGTGTCTTTTACCAAATTAAATGGCGTTTTTTTCCCCCAAAAAAGAAAATTCTGTCATACCTTACTCGTTCCAAATGATGAGCTTCATTATTCTGATGAACACAAAAGAAGAGATTTTGGAGAATGCTGGTACCCAAACAAGTTGATGGTAGCCATTGACTTACATAATTTTGAAGTCAATGGCTACCGTCCAGTTAGAGTGAGGGTGAGTAAATGAAGACAGAATTTTCATTTTTGGATAAACTATTCCTTAAATATTCATTTTGAAAAACAAATAATACATGTTTTTTTACTGGACCGTGAAGAACTTTTAAGATAGTTTTATTTACTAATGATCATTTCATTAATAAAATCAATGGTAAACCAACAGCCTCAAACCAATCGACTCAAAGATATTGTCACGATCATTAGCTGGAGTGCCCACGAACTTCAGTAAAGGGCACTCCACTCAGGACCATTCCACCCATCAACCACCAGATGTCACCATATTACTTGGACACTAGCACCTCTCATCTGTTGCACCACACCCAAACTACATCTCCCATGAGCCTCTGCATCACTATCACCTTGCACACACCTGCACCTCATTCATCAGCTAATCTTCTTGCCACACCTGCACCTCATTTACACACACATTTAAGCAGCACTCACACACAGCCACATTGCAAAGTCTTGTTTAGCCAGTCTGACATTTCCGAGCGTTTTTCCTTGTGTTTGTTCCTTCTGTACCTGACCTTTGGATTGTTTATACCGACTCTGATTCTCTGCTGCCTGCCCCGACATTTGCTTGTTTCTGTTATCGATTCTGGTTATCCCTAACATACCTGACGCCGTTACTGATCATTGCCTGTCTGACCTTTCACATAATTAAAGTTCTGCATATGGATCCGAACGTCTCGGTCTCATCATTACAGATATTACGATGCATTGCGCAGCTCAAGTGTGTTTGCTAGTTTCAGTCCGGTGCCGTTCGCATTTTCTCATCCAGCACCGCGTCGTTTAATTATCAAATGCATTTGCGCCCATTTGTGCTGGTCTAAAAAAGAGGTGTGTTCAGGCGCATTGCTGGCGCATTGCTATTTTAAGGGGCCAAAAATAGACTGAACCATAGACCAACTCAAACCTGGTCTACAGTCTTGTGCAATATTTTTTCTTCGTTATTTAAAGAGCGTACACGCTGCTTATTAAACACAGGGACGCACGGCAGCACACAAACTTCCAAATATTAAAAATTAAAGGATTGCAATACCTACCTTTTTGTAGGCTAATTAAATATATATATATATATAGTACAGACCAAAAGTTTGGACACATCTTCTCATTCAAAGAGTTTTCTTTATTTTCATGACTATGCAAATTGTAGATTCACACTGAAGGCTTCAAAACTATGAATTAACACATGTGGAATTATATATGGAATTATATACATAACAAAAAAGTGTGAAACAACTGAAAATATGTCATATTCTAGGTTCTTCAAAGTAGCCACCTTTTGCTTTGATTACTGCTTTGCACACTCTTGGCATTCTCTTGATGAGCTTCAAGAGGTAGTCACCTGAAATGGTCTTCCAACAGTCTTGAAGGAGTTCCCCGAGAGATGCTTAGCACTTGTTGGCCCTTTTGCCTTCTGTCTGCGGTCCAGCTCACCCCTAAACCATCTCGATTGGGTTCAGGTCCGGTGACTGTGGAGGCCAGATCATCTGGCGCAGCACCCCATCACTCTCCTTCTTGGTCAAATAGCCCTTGATGCCTTCAGTGTGACTCTACAATTTTCATAGTCATGAAAATAAAGAAAACTCTTTGAATGAGAAGGTGTGTCCAAACTTTTGGTCTGTAATGTATATATATATAAATGCCTACATGTCATAATGTATAGTCATCGCATGTATCAGAATTAGGCTATCTATTTGCTCGCACACGAGCAGCTCTGTTTCATCTCGGGACGCATTCTGTCTTTGCGTTTGCCAAATTCCGCCGTGTAAATAGCAAATCCGTCATGGCTAGAGCGCAACTGGCTCTTAAAAGGAATGGAAGATGAGACTCTGATTGGTTTATTGCACGTTACGCCCAAAAAACACCCATTACTCATTTATTAGGAAAGAACACTAAAATGCTGATAATACATGCTTGATACTTTTCACTGAAAATGTGCATATGAATAATATGATTGTGGGCAAGGTGGTGGACACATGCTGGTGCATCCTGTGCTTAAATCCATGAGCCACATGTCTATGGAAATGAACCCGTAAACAGAGATGCTCTCTGTGCAGCGTCTTCCGCTGCTAAAATTATCTGTGCATTCAATACGCTTTGATTCCTTTCTTGATGTCACAGTTTCTATCTTCTCCACAGTCTCTATTCATCCTGGATTCATCAAGTCAAGATCTAAAAGTTGACAGGATATGAGATCATTTCAGACGGAGCTCTATCCGCCACATGCTGTGACTAGAGGAAGCATCTCAAAAGACAAACTAGAAATATAGCACAACATAAACGCTTTGGTCTCGGAAAAAGATGATTACATTTTAAACATGTATACATGCCAAGGTTAATGCATAGTTGATTTAGTCAACTTCTGATTGTAGATTATCTCTAAATAAACAGTTACCGTATTTTTTTGGACTATAAGTCGCACCTGAGTATAAGTCGCATCAGTCCAAAAATACGTCATGGCGAGGGAAAAAACATATATAAGTCACACTGGACTATAAGTCACATTCATTTTGAACCAAGAACCAAGAGAAAACATTACCGTCTACAGCCGCCAGAGAGCACTCTATGCTGCTCAGTGTAGACTACAGGAGCACTGAGCAGCATAGAGCGCCCTCTCCCGGCTGTAGACGGTAATGTTTTCTCTTGGTTCATTTCTCTTGGTTCATGTCAAATTAATTTTGATAAATAAGTCGCACCTGACTATAAGTTGCAGGACCAGCCAAACCATGAAAAAAAGTGCGACTTATAGTCCGGAATATACGGTAAGTCCAATTCTGATATTCTCTTTCTTAGGAAAAAGAGACTTTGTGGGAAGTCGTGGCCTAATGGTTAGAGAGTCGGACTCCCAATCGAAAGGTTGTGAGTTCGAGTCCCGGGCCGGCAGGAATTGTGGGTGGGGGGAGTGCATGTACAGTTCTCTCTCCACCTTCAATACCACGACTTAGGTGCCCTTGAGCAAGGCATCGAACCCCCAACTGCTCCCCGGGCGCCGCAGCATAAATGGCTGCCCACTGCTCCGGGTGTGTGCTCACAGTGTGTGTGTGTGTGTTCACTGCTCTGTGTGTGTGCATTACGGATGGGTTAAATGCAGAGCACAAATTCTGAGTATGGGTCACCATACATGGCTGAATGTCACTTCACTTTGAGCTCAACCAAGCAGCCAAGAAAGTTAAGAACTTTAATTCTTAAGGACGGTTCACATTATTAGGAACTACAGCAAGCTCATCTCCATTTTTCTAGGGAAGAATCCCATGTTCCCGGACAGGAAGACACACAGAAATCACTCCATTAGTGAGAGCAGCAGACCCATTAAAAGAGACTGTCAGTGCAAGAAAGGCCTCTGTGTGAGGGGTCAGAGGAAGACCCTTCACAATACACCCAAGACCTGTTCCCAGGGTATCTGCCACGCAATGACACACGCGAGAGATTTGGACATACTACACAGTGGTTTTATAGGACTGCTATGAGTTATTTACACAGATATTTTACACCAGGTTTAATAGTAGCTTGTTCAATCAGACTTTAGAGTCTGAACTGTCTATTACATCATTTCAATAGCAATATTTTGTTCAGAACTCAAGTGTTACGTAATGTAACACTAAGCTGTTTCTACACTGATGTTGGACTGTTACGCATGCTTGGTTTGCAGCCATCAAGTTCAAAATAAAAGAGAAAATAAAGAAATAAGATTCATATGTTTTATTTACTGGGTTTTCTAAATGTAGACATTACCACATGCACTGTAAAAAAAACATTATCTTTCACTAAGTTTTAAATAAAATAAAAATATCTTTTGCAAGAAAATACTTTCTACTTCAAAATGTCATGTTTAATTCAAAGTGTTACTTGCTGATTATTTCTACTAATTTGTGAAATTTACGAGTAATAGAGTTTGTTTCTTGATAAATAAACCATTTCTATTGAATTTATGGTCAAATAAAATATTCAAATATATACAATTTGTGATCAAGTTGTCTTTCTTTTTTTTTTAATGAGGAATTAACACTTATTCGGTATTCGATTGATCAAAAGTGACAGTAAAGACATTAATGTTACAAAAGATTTCGATTTCAAATAAGTTTTGTTCTTTTAGAATCCTGAAATGTATCACAGTTTCCACAGAAATACTGAGCAACACAACCCTTTTCAATAATAATAATGATACTTGCACAGTTTTACCGTTTTTGGTCTATAGTTTTGATAAAATAATTGCAGCTTTGGTGAGCAAAAATGTAATAATTTTTTTAACAATCTTACCGGCCTCAAACTTTTGTATACACAGTTTACTATGATATAAAATGATTAATCCCGGCCAATATAACATTCTGATCACACCACCTTCCTTTATTTGTGCATGCATATTATAACTCATCAGGAAACCATCATCAAGACCTCATCAAGACCGGCCCCAACCAAACGCATAAATCATACACCAGTGCAATAGCTCCCAAAGAAACGACTGATTCCCAGTCTTACTCACCATGCTGACCAGCTGCAGTGATGAAGTGAGAGGAGCCTCAGCGATTATCCCAGGCCGAGGAGCTGTGGGCTCTCCAGGTGGCCTTTGTCCCGCACTCAGTTACGGATCAGCGGACGATTGGCATTCACTGCATCACTGACCGGCCAGGGCTCGTGCACGCTCCTGAGCCTAAGCCCCGCCCCTCTTTCCCACTGCCGTGGAGGCTTTTATGTAAGCACCATCCTCCCACTTAATGTGGCTTACGTAAGCAATGCTGGGGTGGAGAAACACTTGCAATGTGCTGGCTTACAAGAAAACCATTGACGAAAACCACATCAATCTGTAATCCTGTTCGCTGTACCACATAAGAGCATTAGGACTTGTCTTCATGTGCTCGATTACATTATGCATTGATGCATGATGCATTATTTATTTATTTTTAAGAAAATCACTGAGATTGTGTTCCAGGGTCACAAATAACAAACAACAATAAACTATTAATAAAAGTACAGCATCAAAAGCATTTGCAATTCATTAGATCATTTCTATTGCGAGAGAAGAGAGTTTCAATCTGAAGGAGCAGGATACAGGAACAGAACATGAGATGGATATGTAACATGAGGAAATGCAACTCAGCAAAAATGGCTTGATTGGAGAAGTGGAATTATAAATGTTTTTTCAGAGAGGGAAGCCTGTCCTTTTCAAAGCTCATTAACCAATGCATGACACGGGATGATTGTTTCGCTTGTTGTTGAACACTGGCTTTCATTTCCTCCATCACTGGGCTTGTTGCCACGGTAGCCGTGTGTGTGTGTGTGTGTGTGTGTGTGTGACCAAATCCACAGTCTACAGTTTATACATTAAACACTCAATGTGTCACAATTAGAGTGTGTATCCGTAGAGGGTAGGACTGTTAAAATATTATAATAAAAAAATATAATAAAATCAGATTCTTTGAATGCAAAAAATTCCATTTTTTAATTTTTTTACTAGAACTAACTTAAACATCTTAAATTGAAAAGGCAGTGACTCTCTTTCCACTTTAGTTTTCATAGGCTACATTCCCACCATTTAGATCCATTCAATATAACTATGAAATATTAGTAGTTTTTTTATTATTTAGATTTTTTTAATTACTATTAAATAAAATAGCTAAGAAATATATTGCTATAATAATACTTATGTACTATAAAATAATCTGAAATGAATATATATATATTTATAGTACTATAAAACCTACAATATTAATATACATATTTTAATTTCTTAATTTTTAAAAGTTAAACCATGTATCTTTTATTGTGGCTCTTTGTTCTCAATGAAAAATATGCACTGTTGGTTTCAGAGTGAAATGCAGGATTGTATTAATTTGATATTGGCTGGCTGAATAACAAAATTGGTAATTTTGTAAAGACTTCCAAACTCTCTGGATAATAAAAGGTTTTTGTTGAGTTTTTTCAGTAAATTTTGGGATATAGTGTATTGTAAATTTTAGCCATTGTTTGTATATTTTATCTGCTGAATTAAATGTACATTACACATGATTTTTCTTGTCATAATCTGAAGTCACATTAGAGACATTTTTGTGAAATTTTGTGGACAAAAAGCTCTATTGTCTATTGTCTATAGTGTAGCAATACATGAAGTATCACTTGCACAGAAATCACTTTCCAGGAAAATAGTGCATTATGTTACTCTTGTGTTACTTTTTGTCACCTGGACTGGGCTTACTTTTTTTCTTAATTAAAATAAACCCAAAAGTTCTATTTTTGCAAACTGTAAAGGCCCTTTTACACCAAAAGTGAATTTAATAAGCCTCTGGCTGAAGAAAGTGCCTCTGCACTCCTGATTTCTCTCAACATGAGGACAGGAGACATGTCAGAGAATAAATGGTAAAACAAAGTGTTACAAACCTGTGTTACTTATTTACCATTAACCATTTAGACAAAAAAGGTTCTTCTATGGCATTGTGAAGGAGCAGGCTGGAGCTGACCTCTGAGGGGACTGGACATCCCAGCAGTAGATAATCTCACATTAATTTGATCATCCCTGCTCGGTGGACATATAACCAGCTGACCAATTTTTAGTCAATTCAATTCTATCCACGTAGCTAAAATAAGTAGTTCATAACCAATAAACAAATGGAGGGAACTGTGCAGCCTCTTAAAGGCACTTTGTCAGATCTTGCTTGAAAATCTGGTTAACCACAATTCTTTTTAACTACAATTTAATGACAATAACTGGATGTAATGATGTAAGTGGTAGTAGTCCATGGATTCAGAAATTATGAAGTCTTGTTAGAGTTGATTTGTACACCAGATAGAGCAGACAAATGATATGTTGTATTTATTTATAGGGTTGGGACAATAAATCGATTAATCATGATTCGTGGATCGATTCTGAGATTTTAGGAATGCATTGTGATTCTCTCTCAGAATCGATTCTGAGCTCAGTTTTTAACATCAGATAGCGCTCTAGGCTATTTTTTAACCGCACACTGAAATGTTCATGAAAAACAGATTAGTTTGGAGCCAGAGCCTGCACAGTAGAGATTTCGTTTGGAGCAGTAGAGATTCGTTTGGAGCAAGAGCCTGCGCAGTAGAGATTCGTTTGGAGCAAGAGCCTGCGCAGTAGAGATTCGTTTGGAGCAAGAGCCTGCGCAGTAGAGATTCGTTTGGTGCAAGAGCCTGCGCAGTAGAGATTCGTTTGGAGCAAGAGCCTGCGCAGTAGAGATTCATTTGGAGCAAGAGCCTGCGCAGTAGAGATTCGTTTGGAGCAAGAGCCTGCGCAGTAGCGATTCGTTTGGAGCAAGAGCCTGCGCAGTAGAGATTCGTTTGGAGCAAGAGCCTGCGCAGTAGAGATTCATTTGGAGCAAGAGCCTGCGCAGTAGAGATTCGTTTGGAGCAAGAGCCTGCGCAGTAGAGATTCGTTTGGAGCAAGAGCCTGCGCAGTAGAGATTCGTTTGGAGCAAGAGCCTGCGCAGTAGAGATTCATTTGGAGCAAGAGCCTGCGCAGTAGAGATTCGTTTGGAGCAAGAGCCTGCGCAGTAGCGATTCGTTTGGAGCAAGAGCCTGCGCAGTAGAGATTCGTTTGGAGCAAGAGCCTGCGCAGTAGAGATTCATTTGGAGCAAGAGCCTGCGCAGTAGAGATTCATTTGGAGCAAGAGCCTGCGCAGTATAGATTCATTTGGAGCAAGAGCCTGCGCAGTAGAGATTCATTTGGAGCAAGAGCCTGCGCAGTAGAGATTCATTTGGAGCACGAGTCTAAGCAGTAGAGATTCATTTGGAGCAAGAGCGTGCGCAGTAGAGATTCATTTGGAGCAAAAGATTGCGCAGCAGGGATTCGTTTGGAGCAAGAGCCTGCGCAGTAGAGATTCGTTTGGAGCACGAGTCTAAGCAGTAGAGATTCGTTTGGAGCAAGAACGTGCGCAGTAGAGATTCGTTTGGAGCAAGAGCCTGCGCAGTAGAGATTCGTTTGGAGCACGAGTCTAAGCAGTAGAGATTCGTTTGGAGCAAGAGCGTGCGCAGTAGAGATTCGTTTGGAGCAAGAGCCTGCGCAGTAGAGATTCGTTTGGAGCAAGAGCCTGCGCAGTAGAGATTCGTTTGGAGCAAGAGCCTGCGGAGTAGAGATTCGTTTGGAGCAAGAGCCTGCGCAGTAGAGATTCGTTTGGAGCAAGAGCCTGCGCAGTAGAGATTCATTTGGAGCAAGAGCCTGCGCAGTAGAGATTCATTTGGAGCAAGAGCCTGCGCAGTAGAGATTCGTTTGGAGCATGAGCCTGCGCAGTAGAGATTCGTTTGGAGCAAGAGCCTGCGCAGTAGAGATTCGTTTGGAGCAAGAGCCTGCGCAGTAGAGATTCGTTTGGAGCAAGAGCCGGCGCAGTAGAGATTCATTTGGAGCAAGAGCCTGCGCAGTAGAGATTCGTTTGGAGCAAGAGCCTGCGCAGTAGGGATTCGTTTGGAGCAAGAGCCTGCGCAGTAGGGATTCATTTGGAGCAAGAGCCTGCGCAGTAGAGATTCGTTTGGAGCAAGAGCCTGCGCAGTAGGGATTCATTTGGAGCAAGAGCCTGCGCAGTAGAGATTCGTTTGGAGCAAGAGCCTGCGCAGTAGAGATTCATTTGGAGCAAGAGCCTGCGCAGTAGAGATTCGTTTGGAGCAAGAGCCTGCGCAGTAGGGATTCATTTGGAGCAAGAGCCTGCGCAGTAGAGATTCGTTTGGAGCAAGAGCCTGCGCAGTAGAGATTCGTTTGGAGCAAGAGCCTGCGCAGTAGAGATTCGTTTGGAGCAAGAGCCTGCGCAGTAGGGATTCATTTGGAGCAAGAGCCTGCACAGTAGAGATTCATTTGGAGCAAGAGCTTGCGCAGTAATGTCGTGAGGTGGAGCCACGTTCTCAAACTCCCACCCAAACTTCGGCAGACCCAATCAACCATAATGACACTCCCCATTTTTATAACATCAAATTAAAAGCTAAAATCAAACATATCACAAAAACGAACAATTGAACATATATCAGCATTGTAAAAACTACCTTAAATGACAGTCCCATTTGTTTACATGGAGAGGGAGGGGTTTATGACCTGTACTGCAGCCAGCCACTAGGGGGTGATCAAAGAGCCTGCAACTTCACTTTTCAGGATGTGTGAGGCACACCCGGTAAGAAACAGGAAGCAAGCAGAATATGGCTATTCCAAAAGCACGCATCGCCATCTGCTGTTAAAAACTAAGCTCAGATTTGACTCAAAAGAGAATCGCGTTTCCTTCGGAAAATCTCAGAATTGATGCAGAATCATTTGTCGATTTGCGATGCATCAATTTATTGTCCCAGCCCTAATTATGTAGTTACACGACTGGATATATTAGAGCTGGAAACACACTGGATCATGCCTCCTGAGATCCCTGGTATTACAAATTGGTGGATAAAGATGTCAAAATACCTATTTTTAGGCATGTTATGAGGTAAGGACATCCTTTCATCCAGCACCAGGAAGATCTTGGTTAGAAAAATGAGGATGAGTCCATGAGTGTTCTCAATTCTGGTCCTGGGGATCCACAGATCTGCACATTTTGCATGCCTCCCTTATTTGCACATAAGAACCCGGGACACAGGTCTGATCTCATAATAAACGTGTTGAAATATTTACAGATGTTTCTCTGCACTGTGCCAAGGGCACATTCTGATGACATCATGCTTTTCCTCAGTATCCAGTAGACAAATCCTTCTTGTGTGATCCAGATCACAAGACCACAAAGTCACAGGCCTCTGAAGACCCTTAAGCTGGTCCTCTTTAAGTTTTATAAAAACCTTCCAAACAAACATATGGTTTTTTATCTTCATTCTCCTACACATATGAGATTTCCAGTCATTAACATTTGCACGACCATGATTTTTTCATTGCTTCATGCAGCATAACAGAGCAGTGCTTCCCCTTTAAAGGTCTGGCAGTAGATTGGCAGTAGATTAAATAAATTACTATTAACATACTATTAATTAATAAAGACATTTATGCATTGGGCAAAGCAATTTACACTGCATTCAATGCATGCATTCTCTAGGCTTGAACACATGACCTCAGCAGTGACATATATAGTGCACATTAGGACATTTTTTTGTTATACTAGAGAACTGAAGATGTTGTTCAATGCAACCATGTGACTTGTCACTTGAGATATTTGATGCAGAATGCTACACCTCGCAGCATGCAAGAAAGGATGTTTGACCACAAATGTCACCAAGTCTGGCACGATATGTTAGCATGGCTGCGTGGCTGTGGTAGAGGGTTAATTTCCCTTTGCAAAGATAGTGGTAACAAAGCATGCCTTATACTACCATTACAGCCAGCTAGCAAAGGCAACATCAATGTCTCATCTCTCCTTAAGGCAATGACCCAGATACTACTGATGACCGACCAGTTGCTTAATAAAGCCATCACTGTCTGCCTAGGCCCAATTTGGCCTTTTTGGCTTGTGAAGAAATCTCTCAGATTCTTCCTTACAATTATACCCGATCAGGGAAATAGCTTTTTTTTATATTTTTAGGAATTACACCTAGCAAAGTCCTAAAAAAGTGCTGTTATTAGTCTACTATATATTTAAGACGTTCACATATGTCTTAAATGATCTCTGATGAGCTAATTTCACACCACAGCTTGAAATCAGCAACTATCTCATGATATGATATAACAAAGTGATGTGTTGCAATTCAATAGATTGCAGTGCATCACAATATCATAACTGGCTCATGATTGACACTATGCCAAATGCACAAGAGATCCAACATGTCTAGTTTCAAGCTCTATTGCAGGTTCACTTCACTTTTATCCAGTACAGCTCTGACCACAAATAAAATTTTAGTATTTGCACCTATTTTTTAAACAATTATGAATCTTTCTGGTTATTGAAAAGTATGGAGGTGCAGAAGCCTTCAGAGAAATGTATGAGGCAAGAACAAAAACCAAGAATGAGCTTGATTTTAAAACATCTTGAAGAAACCAAGCTTGAAAGTTGATCATTCGCGTGCACAGCCGCTGAAAACAGGATGCACGCTGACTGACAATGACATGGTTTCAGTCAGTTCACTCTTGATTCATTTACAAACAGCCAAATACATCGAGCTGCCTCTGACACCAGGTTACTTGCTTATACTATTTTTGTTGGCATCTCAAAGCAGGCGTCTTTTAGTGTGGCTTTTATGGAGATTTAAAAAAATGAATAAAAACTAAATTAAATATGGAAGTTTCATGAATTCTCAGATCAGTTCTGAATGGCACACAACCCTGCTGCCTGTAGTGCCTTTGTGACACTCTGTATATGATATCTGACATTTATTGATTTACCTCATCTCATGTCATGCCAAACCTTTTTAAAACTCTTTGAGTTTTGCATATGCTTTGAACTACTATTTTGACTTTTTCTTCAAAATAACAGCACTGGACTTCACGTAAAATGCATACAGACCAAATTAGCAAAGTACTGTAAACATTTAAGTCATTTGATTGACAAGTTGCAAAGTCTTAACTGTAAAGTGACAAGTGTGAGTCTCTAGATGCTGATGACGTCTTGAGCTGATGTAAAACACACACACATCATATGTTCGTAATGAACAGGAGGGGAAATATCTGCACTTCACGAAAGTGACTGAAATAATGCCAGCGATATGCTTTAGAGAGTTTCTCAGCTGTAGAAGGGATTTTATGTGGAAAAGGCTTCTGGTTCAGTTCACATTCACTTATGGTTTCCACAAAAATTAAATCTGCCACAGCTCTTAATTTTCATTTGGCACTGCTTGATGCATCTTCACACAGCAAGTTTATTGTGCAGTTGTTTCTATGTGGGCCCTTATTTTCTATAATATTTGTGATCTCAAAATAAGTCTCAGGTACCTTCTCCTCAAACAAATAATGTGCCTGGGGCGACATTTCTGCAAAATGATTTTATGCTGCTTCTGCCATGTTTGGAAATTTCCACTGAGTTGCACTAAAAGCATGTTCAGTTATTACGTTATTTGTTGTATGTATTGTAGAAGTTCGGAAAAGTTAATGAAATCTCAAAAGGCAAACATGATAAAAACAGATTTCCTGAAGGAACCATGCTATTGTAGTCTTTCAGTTGTTTTATCGCAACTCATGTATCACGAGACTCATAGCCAAGAGCCCTGCATCACAAACTCAATGGTGTACCAGGTGCGCTACCGAGCAATTTTACTTTTTTTGATAAGCCATACATATGGAGCTGGTTATGTGATGGAAACATCAAAAATGTGTTCATTTACAAATAATGCACTGTGATAAAAGTGTATACAATAGTATTGTGCAGGTAACCATAAAAAAATTATTCTATATTAATTGATCATTTGCCTCTGTAATCATTATTTGTGTGAAAAGGGAATACAAGCTGTTGTGGTTTTACTGCCACTAATGTTCATTTCACCTGGAAACTGCAGAGAGTTTTGCAAAAATGAAGTGGAGGCACATTTTTCATGTAGCAAGTTTAATACTTACAGAACTATACAGTAAGTGATGCTTGCCTTAGAAAAAACAACCTCTGACTGTTCCACATTGTTTAATATAATTTACATCAATTCAATCCCTGCTCTATAATTTAATGAACTAAAGTATGTTCGGTTCTTCTGCAAAGGCCAAAACTAAATTAAAGCTGCAATGCCACAAACACTCGAGGACAGGTGCCAAGATACAATTACGCAAGGAATTTCTGACCATCGCACAGACGAAGGGTCTTAAGCCTGGGAGGATCTCTTAAAGAGAAACATATGGAGGCTAGATTAGATTAGGACGTTCCTGAGCATTCTCCGCTCGAGCTGTAACTCACACCAAAATACAATGGTTTGAGAGGAAAACGCGATTTCACAGTCTTGGTATTAAAACCATCCTAGAATACACTCTTGTTTTGTCCTGAATAACAATGGTGCAATCACTCACTCAATGGTACTTGACCAGATTTCTGTGATTAGCACCAAATAAAGATTTTTTTGTTTTGCTGTTGGATCATATGATGCAGAACTAGGTTGCAAAACAGTACGATGCACTTTTAAAAGCTTGCATTTATAGCCACAGTTTGGGAAGCGTCCAAAGCATATATAAGAGGAAAGATAATTGCATATGCGACAAAATTAAAAAAAAGTAATTTAGAAAGAGAAAAAACGTTGGAAAAAGAAATACGTGAATTGGAGAAGGATTTGGCGAGACAATATTCAAATGATAAATACCAGACTATTTGTAAACTAAAATATCAGTTAAATGATGTTTATAATAAAAAAGGCTGAATATGGCTTATTAAGGCTTAGAACAAAATTTTATGAAGGGGGTGAAAAGAATGGTAGATCATTAGCGAGACAACTGAAGCAGCAAGATAACCTAAACAATATATCAATGATTAAAAAAGATAACCAAGTGGTAACCTCATCAAAGGAAATAAATTCAATTTTCAAATCATTCTGTCAAGATTTGTATACTTCTGCTGGTGCGCTTAATGAGGAGGAGATGGAGACATTTTTCTCAGGTCTACAATTACCAACTCTCTCTGGGGAACAAAAAATAAGGCTGGATGCACCTATAACGGGAGAAGAGGTCAGAGCTGCTATTTCATCAAGGAAAAATGGGAGGTCGCCAGGTTTGGACGGCTTCCCGATTGAATATTATAAGAAATATATTGATCTTTTGGCTCCAGTCTTGCATAAAGTTTATCTTGAGGCACTAGAAATAGGCTCCTTACCAGGTACATTTAATGATGCACTAATCTCCCTTATTCCTATAAAGGATAGGGATATTTCAGATTCAGCGAATTACAGACCAGTAAGCCTTTTAGGAGTTGATTGTAAGATTCTGACTAAGGTTTTAGCTTCCCGCTTGGATAAGATATTGCCAGACATTATCAATGGGGATCAAGTTGGTTTTATTAAGAATAGGTGTTCGGGTGATAATATGAGAAGACTTATCCATCTTATACACAAAAGTAAATCTAGCCTAGATCCGGTGGCGGCCTTCTTCCTTGATGCGGAGAAGGCCTTTGATCGGGTAGAATGGGGCTTTCTTATGGCAGCCCTTTTAAGGTTCGGGATCGGGCCTGGATTTTGTAGCTGGGTGAAAACTATATATTCCTGTCCAAGGGCAGCAGTTTTGACAAATGGATTGGTGTCAGACTTTTTCCATCTTTCACGTGGGACCCGTCAAGGGTGTTCTTTGTCCCCACTGCTCTTCACGATATTTCTGGAACCACTGGCTCTAGCTTTTCGCGCTAATACAAATATCAGAGGTGTTCACGCAGGGGGTACGGAACACAAGTTGTTTCTGTATGCCGACGACATCTTAGCAGTGTTAGCTGTTCCCATGAAATCTTTACCGGCGTTGCTCTCATGTGTTGAGTCATTTTCAAGGTTGTCAGGTTATAAAATAAATTGGTACAAATCGGAAAGCATGCCGCTTTCAGCATCATGCCATTCTAGGTATATTACTACATTCAATTACAAGTGTTTACCTTCAGGTATGAAGTATTTAGGAATATTATTAAACCCAAACTTAGAAGACATTATGCTTTCAAATATGGAACCTCTCCTCCTAAAAATAAAAACAAATCTGGATAAATGGGGAAAATTGAATCTTACATTATGGGGTAAAATTAATGTGATTAAAATAGTGGTGGCCCCGCAGTTCAATTATGTTTCCATGATGTTACCTGTAAGAATTCCCTCACATATATTTAGTCAATTTGAGAAGATAATTAAAGATTTTCTGTGGAACAAGAAGAAGCCAAGAGTTAATATAAAGAAAATGTGGGCCTCTAGAGACATTGGGGGAATGGCTCTTCCAAATGTGAAACTGTATAATTTAGCATTTGAGATGTCAAGACTCGTCAAACACTGGACAGGGTTGGACTCTGAACTGAGCTGGATCAAGATTGAACAGGAATTAGTGAGTCCTTTTACGCCCATGGATGTTCTCTCACAGGGATCAGCTAATAATGGACAGGACTTTCATCATAACCCGGTACTCATGTATTCTAAAGCTGTATGGGTAGAGGTACACAAGATTTGTGGAGCATCTCATTTAATGACAAACTTATGCCTCGTTATGGAACAACTCTGCTGCACGGATTGGGAAAAAAACTGTATATTGAAATGAATGGCTGGCAAAGGCATACACAGGATAAGTGATCTTTATTCAGAGGGAGTGTTTATGTTCTTTGTTGAAATAACCCAAAAATATGGTCTGACTAAGGAAAATACTTTTTGGCAATATTTACAAATAAGGGATTGTATTACCAAAGGGAACTTTACTCAAAACACAAATGCAGTGGTGGAGTTTTTAAAATTGTCTGGTACAGCACTTAGAGCAGCTGTTTTCTACAAATTATTTAACAATTTAAAAAAAGAGATATGTGAAAATTTGAAGACCATCTGGCAGAGAGATCTGAGTTGTGTCATTAGTAAAGAAGATTGGTGCAAAGTTCTGTCACATTCCACTAGGCAAGGCAAGGCAAGTTTATTTATATAGCACATTTCGTAAACAATGGTAATTCAAAGAAAGTAAAATAATAATGAACAAGAATAAAACAAGCAATTTAAAAACCTTTAAAATTATTAAAACTGTACTTATTTAAAATGAATTTAAAACTGTTAGAAAATCATTTTACATAAAATAAAATAAAAAAAACAGTGAAAATATATATTGCAATCAGTTCGGACATTACACAGTGCTCATTCAATAAATGCACAGCTAAACAGATGAGTTTTAAGTCTAGATATAGACTTAAATATATAAAAGAGACACTAAATATATAAGAGAGGCCATGGGGTAAATTTACTCAGTACAAATGAATACATAGATGGTACTTCACTCCTTCTCAACTTCACAGAATGGGAATTATGCCTAATAATATTTACTGGAAATGCAGCTCAGATCCAGGGACATTTCTGCATGCTATTTGGGAATGTGGGACAGTTTACCCCTTTTGGCAAAGAGTACTGGACAGTATAGGAAGGTGGATCGGCTTGACAATACCCATGTCACCAAGATTGTGCTTATTAGGGGATCAGTCTGTGTTACCAGGAGTTTTGAAATATGATTTTGTGGTTAGAAAGGTGGGGGTGATTACAGCTGCTCGAGTGATTCTCAGTGTGTGGAAGGATCCATCTCCTCCAGAGTTTAACAGGTGGAAGGAAAATATGCTGAAAATTGTGTCATATGAAAAATTCTTGGCCAGGATTAATGATGATTTGGAGGGTTTTGACAAATCTTGGGGACGGGTTTTTTTTGCCTGAGATTGATGGATTTTTTATTGTTTAGTGCGCTTCTCTTTTGCTAAGTCTATTATTTTTGTGGTGTTGTATAGGCACATGTATAGGCACTTTATAATTTGATTTTAGAGTACCTTCTTATTTTTACATGTGTGTATGTTTGTAGGGATTATTGATAACAGGCCCAAAATGTAAATGTAAATGTGAATTAATCATGTGTTCGGAAGCTGTTTTTTTTATTTTATTTTTTTGTTATGGGTGTTTTGGTTTTATTTTGTTAAAAAATGTTAAAAATAAATAAAGACTTTGATTTTCTAGAACACAGATGGAGAAAATCTGACGAATCTTATACAGTAATGATGCTGAAAATTCAGCTTTGATCATAGCAACCAATTATATTTGAATGTACACTATAGTTTCATATATAAAACAGTTATTTTAAATTCTGATCAAATAAACACACCCTTAGTGAGCATAAGAGACTTCTTACTGACCCCAAACCTTTGACCCATGTAGTTTCTAGAAGTCAAGACAATGTAATAGTATTAAGTTAAGGCCTATAGTGCTTTAATGTCTTATAGTGCATAATTTATCAGTTTAAAGCTGACAGTAGGACAGTCTACAATCAGCTATAAAACAGTAGAGGTAGCTTATATATTGCTTTATGTGAGTAAACGGTAATAGCTGTCGACTTAAGAAATACTCTGGTGTCGTGACAAACCCACGTTCTGCCAGAATTACTATTAGGTGATGAGTATCACTGTTTTGGTCATATCGCACACCCCTAAGCAGTTTCATCAATAATCTGATAGGAAATCATGTTTTATCACTTTATCTTTAGGCCCCCCGTGTGCGAACCAAAGGCGGATGTGGCAAGCAAAGAAAAACTCGATTTGATGTTGGATAAAGGAGAAAAAACAGCCTTTGGCTCCATCAGGGGTCCAGCTCTCCTCTGGCTATACAGTATAAACATGATGCCAATAATGTTATAATATTGACTGAACAGTATGATTATGGACTCAGGGCCAGATTTATTAAATAGGGCAAATTAGCATGAGACCACAATCCCATAAAAGCCCTGATGAGTGGTTGTTCTGTGGCTACTGGCAATGAGCAAATACAGAATCCAGATGCAGATCATTTCCATGATGACCAAACACAATCAACCAAGAGCTTTCATTGAAATACTCTCCTCAAATCAATTCTGCAAGTAAATCTCGACCGTTCTGTAGTGTCTGAATCTTTCTGTAAAAAGTATCAGGGTTGTATTGCAACCATGTAGTCCTGCAGAGGTGTTTAGATGAAGGTGGTTTCCTTTCTTTCTGCCCAGCTGTGATATGAGTGTCTGCTGACTAAACTACTTTCCTGCCTGCATGTCTCACATGTCACGCCGCAGGGCAAAGACGATCCTGCCTCCCCCGCTGCACTTTGACCAAAGGGATGCTTACAAAATACATAGTGACTGTACATTCTGATCTGCTGATCTCACAATAAACACTTAAAGGAGCGAATGCAAATGCAGCAGCCATCAGACAAGCCTGAGGCTCCTGTTATCTGACTGACTAGATGTACGACAGTCCAGGAGTCATTTCTTTAAAAGCACTTTACAGTTTTCTTTTGTTTTTGTTTTGTTATAAAAAGGGTTTGTTTTTTTAATGAAACTTCTTGATTCGACCTAATGCAAGTGACTTTTTTTTTTTAAATGTCACATTCTTCTACAAAATGAGAAAATGATCAGAAGTACACAAATAAAGTTAAATAAATAAATTTAAAAAAATGACATGTATGAGCAAACTATTTTGTTATACCGGAAAATTAAAATTAGTTGCTCAATCCACACAACAAAATTAGTTATTTCAAAGTTTGATACAATTTGTTGCTTTTTGTTTGTTTTACATTTTGTTTGTTGTTTTATGTTTTTGTTTGTTTTTCTTAGCTTTGTGTTGTTTTATATCGTTTTTTTGTTTTGCTTTTTGCTTTGTGTGTTGCATTTTTGTGCTTTGTGTTGTTTCACTGTATGTTGTTCAGTTTTTCTTTGATTTGTGTTGTTGTATATGGTTTTGTTTTACTTTTTTTGTGCTTTGTGTTATTTTGTAGTTTTCTCAAATTGCAGACCTTTGGAGGGTCTTGAAGGTTTTAAAGGAATGCATGCTTGACTTAAAGAGCTACATTTTGTTACTTAGTTTCACAAAAGAAATTGACAGTTGCACTCTCAGAAAAAAAGGTACAAAAGTTGTCACTGTAGTGGTACCTTTTTAAAAGGCACAACTTTGTACCTAAAGAGTTCATGTTGGTTATTTAAAGGTACATATTAGTACCTAAAGTGTACATCTTAGTACTTAAAAGGTACAAAAGTGTACCTTTTGAAAAGGTACTGCCCCAGTGACAGCTTTTGTACCTTTTTTTCTGAGAGTGTGTGGTTAAGTGATTTTCATGATGGTAAAAATGGCCAAATGAATGCTGCCTTCACATGGTATGAGTTTCCTAGTCTGAAATTGGACATGAACTGCCTTGTATTTATACACCTAGGAGCCGAATATCTAGATAGTACTGTGAATGTTTATATTGTTACCAATGAATGGGATGCTACATTTTATTTAAAATCTGTTGGATTTTGAATAAATATCTTCAAATCTATAAATTTTGGCTTTAATAAAGTTTCCCAAAGAAACAAGCAAGCATGGCTGTCCACCATGATGTCTGTTCTTTCCAACAATAAAGCACTTGAACACGACAAAGTCATGATTACATCTTCAGATGTGGGAAGTAGGAAGTTTCCGAAGGCAATCATAAGACCTCTCTTTAAAACTGCAGTGATCTTTTAATTGGAGGTGATGTTTTTTTTTTCATTCTAGACTACTACTACTTTTACTTTACTAGCAGTCCATCAGTGTATAACTTTAGCTCTCAGTTTTGTATTAATGCATTAATCATGTGGTTCTACGGTCTAAATTGACTAAAAAAAACTCAATTATTAAATGTAAAATTGTTATTCATTATTAATAGGTTTATTCAAAAAAGTAATCCTAGTAAACAGATCTGCAATCTGAAATATCACCATAATACCACAAGATTAATATGTGCACGCTTCAGAGCAGATCAGGAGGCAGCAGCGTGACTTTGATTTTGTACAGTTCAGTTCTCTCTTCTGCAAACTGCATCGCAGACAGACAGGCCTGACCTACATCTACATCTGCAGAGTGAAGAAACTATCCTGTCTCTGAATGCTATTTATATCGTATGTAAATTGCATGCAAAAAAATATTAGTTTATCACAATACACAGACATTTTTGGACCGTCATCAGTGGAGAAAGATGATATTTGCAGTCAGATGTGTATATAGTTACAGTGTCATGAGGAAAAGACATTGTATAGTAATACTGTCAAACGTTTAAAAAAAAAAAAAAATTCTTTACATAATAAATGTGTGTATATATATATATATATATATATATATATATGTGTATAAATGTGTATATATATATATAATATATAATTAGAAATTTGAATATAATTAGAATATAAATATATGCATGTCAATAGGTGTAAATATTTTCAAAATATATGCTGTATGTGTGTGCTTTTATATATACATAAATGTTTTCACTTTAATTTGAGTTAAGTTTTAGTAATTTTGTTATGTTTTTTTTTCTTTTTTTAAAAATACAAACGTTTATATAATTTTAGTAATCGTTTTTATTTATTTGGTTTTGATTATTTTAGTACTTCAAATTAAACTAAACAAACATAAGAAATGTTGGCAGCTTGCGGAAATAAAATGTGTATTATTTAATATTTGATTTGATATTAGTTGATGTTTCTTTAGTTTCTTGTAACATTTTTTTCATGGTTTTAGTTTTAGCTCACGATAATCAGCCTGCCCATAATTGTAGCAGTTCTCTGTAACAAACCAGAATTAATTATCAGAGAGAAGTCTGTTAAATCAAGATTTTGATTAAAAATCATTTGGTCAAAAACATGGGTAAAATAAGTAGCTAATATGCAAAGCTGGGTACATGATTAAAAACAAAAAATCTCAATATGATATAATTTAATTAGTGAATAGTAACACAGCAGTAAATAAGACAAGTATTAATAATAATTCTTCTAAGTCATATATCAACTATTGGCTGTTTATAGTTGCCGAGCAACAACACTTTTGCGCATTAATACGAAATGCGCGTTCACACTGTGCGCTTTACGAACCGGTTCATCCAATCCGAATAAAGAACCGGAACTAGTGTTTAATTAATTCTATTTCACACGGGCGTGTGTGCAGTGCAATGCAAAGACTTTCACATTTCCATGACAATAAGTGACTCGTCTGATCTTGCCTTGTTAATAAAGACAAGTCAAACAGAATGAATATGAAGTACTTCCTAAAATGTGCTGCTATTCAACAGTTTGCTCAGCATTTCTGTGAGTCTGCTGTGCCATAATGCACTGAGATTCTATAGATCACGATGTTCTCAAGCAGAAAACAGAGGATACACAACACACTGACGTTATGTCTTCATATATCACCTCGGAATATGACCAGGATCGTGTAGACTACTAAATCTGCTGCATTACCATCGTATGAAACCAGTTACAATTATACAAAAGAAAAAAGGAAAAAAGTGGTTTCTACTTACGTGGACTGATTCGGCTAATACACGAGTTTACTGAGACGTGTCATGCGGTGCATGAGTGTGGGCAGCAGTATTCATGTGAGTGATGTAAATGAAGAGCTGTCTTACCGTCGGATGCTCAGCTGATCGATGCGGGAAACGAAGCACCTGCGCGAGGCGTCAGATCAGACGAGCCTCCGCCGAAACAAACCCTCACTTAAACCAGCTTTGAGCTTTACACCTTCATCTGTGATCTGCCTTTGTGTCTTTTCTGGTTGTGAATGACAGCAGCGCTGGAGAAGGAGAGGAAACCCTTGAATGAGGAGGAACACTCCCACTGTGAGGACAAAAAAACTAACAAACAGCGCCACCTGTGCGTCAACACAGGACAATACAACATGATCATACTGCCCTCGTGCTCTGTGTCCAGATATATGGGGGTAAATTGATGCCAAAAACATTGAAAATGAACAGACTAAGTGTCACAAATAGATATTACAACTTGTAAAAACAAAACACAATCTACAAATAGATAAAAAAAAATCCGCAAACAATGGTGTTGGACTAACATGGTAACTACAACCCATTATTTACCTAAATTGATCTGAATCATTAAAGGAATAGTTTACCCAAAAATGAAAATTCACATCATCCAAGATGTAGATGAGTTTTTTTTTTTTTAAATCAGATTTGGAGAAATGTAGCATTACATCACCCTCTCAGCAATGAATGTGAATGGGTGCCATCAGACTGAGAGTCCAAACAGCTGATAAAAACATCACAATAATCCACAGCACTCCAGTCCATCAATTAATGTTTTGTTAAGGAAACACATACATGAATGAGGCATATTAACTTTAAACTGTGGCTTCTGGTCTTAATAATGAGTTGTTTCTTACAAACGCAGCTTTTGTCTTCTCCAGATGTTAGCTGATAGACTGGAGTGATGTGGATTACTTGTGGATAATAGTGATGTTGTTATCAGCTGTTTGGACTCTCATTCTGATGGCACCCATTCACTGCAGAGCATCCACTGGTGAGACACTGATGCAATGCTACATTTCTCTGGGATGTCCTAAGGGTGACATTTTCAGAATAAACAATTCCTTTAAAATCCAGAAGAAGTGTTATTGAAGCTTCAGCTCGGTTTGTCAGGCACCATTCTGTTATATGAGCAATTTGACCCCAGCAATAAACTGTGTACTCCTTAAAGGGTTAGTTCACCCAGAAAGCAAAATTATGTCATTAATAACTTACCCTCATGTCGTTCCAAACCCGTAAGACCTCCGTTCATCTTCAGAACACAGTTTAAGATATTTTAGATTTAGTCCGAGAGCTCTCAGTCCCTCCATTGAAGCTGTGTGTATGGTATACTGTCCATGTCCAGAAAGGTAAGAAAAACATCATCAAAGTAGTCCATGTGACATCAGAGGGTCAGTTAGAATTTTATGAAGCATCGAAAATACATTTTGGTCCAAAAATAGCAAAAACGACGACTTTATTCATCATTGTCTTCTCTTCCGTGTCTGTTGTAGAGAGAGTTCAAAACAAAGCAGTCTGGATATCCGGTTCACGAACTAATCATTCAGTTCACCAAATCGAACTGAATCATTTTAAACGGTTTGCATCTCTAATACGCATTAATCCACAAATGACTTAAGCTGTTAACTTTTTTAATGTTTCTGACACTCCCTCTGAGTTCAAACAAACCAATATCCCGGAGTAATTCATTTACTCAAACAGTACACTGACTGAACTGCTGTGAAGAGAGAACTGAAGATGAACACCGAGCCCAGACAGATAATGACTCATTCACGAGTCAAGAACCGGTTGCATCGGTTTTCGGATCACCAGTAGTTCTTTCCGACAGTTTTAATGCGTATTAGAGATGCGAACAGTTTAAAACGATTCAGTTCGATTTGGTGAACTGAATGATTTGTTCGCGAACCGGATATCCAGCTGCTTTGATTTGAACTCTCTCTACAACAGACACGGAAGAGAAGACAATGATGAATAAAGTCGTCGTTTTTGCTATTTTTGGACCAAAATGTATTTTCGATGCTTCAAAAAATTCTAACTGACCCTCTGATGTCACATGGACTACTTTGATGATGTTTTTATTACCTTTCTGGACATGGATAGTATACCGTACACACAGCTTCAATGGAGGGACTGAGAGCTCTCTGACTAAATCTAAAATATATTAAACTGTGTTCAGAAGATAAACGGAGGTCTTACGGGTGTGGATCAACATGAGGGTAAGTTATTAATTACATAATTTTGCTATTTGGGTGAACTAACCCTTTAATCAACACAAATGATTCAAAACAGAAGTTTGAGAAAATACTTCTTTGTTCTGAATTAGTGAAATGTAGTTTGAAATAGTTAGATCATTAGATCAACACACACAAGTTTCTCTCTCTGTCTTTTAAATTTATTAATTGAAAGATTATCATAAACCTGGTATTTATGTGCCATTAAGGAGTGAAAAGTCAAGTCAAGTCACCTTTATTTATATAGCGCTTTAAACAAAATACATTGCGTCAAAGCAACTGAACAACATTCATTAGGAAAACAGTGTGTCAATAATGCAAAATGATAGTTAAAGGCAGTTCATCATTGGATTCAGTTATGTCATCTCTGTTCAGTTAAATACTGTCTGTGCATTTATTTGCAATCAAGTCAACGATATCGTTGTAGATGAAGTGACCCCAACTAAGCAAGCCAGAGGCGACAGCGGCAAGGAACTGAAACTCCATCGGTGAAGGAATGGAGAAAAAAAACCTTGGGAGAAACCAGGCTCAGTTGGGGGGCCAGTTCTCCTCTGACCAGACGAAACCAGTAGTTCAATTCCAGGCTGCAGCAAAGTCAGATTGTGCAGAAGAATCATCTGTTTCCTGTGGTCTTGTCCTGGTGCTCCTCTGAGACAAGGTCTTTACAGGGGATCTGTATCTGGGTCTCTAGTTGTCCTGGTCTCCGCTGTCTTTCAGGGATGTAGAGGTCCTTTCTAGGTGCTGATCCACCATCTGGTCTGGATACGTACTGGATCCGGGTGACTGCAGTGACCCTCTGATCTGGATACAGACTGGATCTGGTGGCTACGGTGACCTCGGAACAAGAGAGAAACAGACAAATATTAGCGTAGATGCCATTCTTCTAATGATGTAGCAAGTACATAGGGTGTTATGGGAAGTGTTTCCGGTTCTGGTTTACCTAATTAATGCAGCCTAAAAATCCTTTAACGGATTTGGATATTAAAAGCATATTAGTATGTTATGTGTAAGCCAGGTTAAAGAGATGGGTCTTTAATCTAGATTTAAACTGCAAGAGTGTGTCTGCCTCCCGAACAATGTTAGGTAGGTTATTCCAGAGTTTAGGCGCCAAATAGGAAAAGGATCTGCCGCCCGCAGTTGATTTTGATATTCTAGGTATTATGAAATTGCCTGAGATTTGAGAACGTAGCGGATGTAGAGGATTATAATGTAAAAGAAGCTCATTCAAATACTGAGGTGCTAAACCATTCAGGGCTTTAGAAGTAATACGCAATATTTTAAAATCTATACAATGTTTGATAGGGAGCCAGTGCAGTGTTGACAGGACCGGGCTAATATGGTCATACTTCCTGGTTCTAGAACTCTTGCTGCTGCATTTTGGACTAGCTGTAGTTTGTTTACTAAGCGTGCAGAACAACCACCCAATAAAGCATTACAATAATCTAACCTTGAGGTCATAAATGCATGGATTAACATTCCTGCATATTACATTGAGAGCATAGGCCGTAATTTAGATTTATTTTTGAGATGGAAAAATGCAGTTTTACAAATGCTAGAAATGTGGCTTTCTAAGGAAATATTGCGATCAAATAGCACACCTAGGTTCCTAACTGATGACGAAGAATTGAGAGAGCAGCCATCAAGTCTTAGACAGTGTTCTTCAGAGTTTTTAGGTCCTATAATTAACACCTCTGTTTTTCAGGATTTAGCAGTAAGAAATTACTCGTCATCCAGTTTTTTATATCGACTATGCAATCCATTAGTTTTTCAAATTGGTGTGTTTCACCGGGTCACGAAGAAATATAGAGCTGAGTATCATCAGCATAACAGTAAAAGCTAACACCATGTTTCCTGATGATATCTCCCAAGGGTAACATATAAAGCGTGAAGAGTAGCGGCCCTAGTACTGAGCCTTGAGGTACTCCATACTGCACTTGTGATTGATATGATACCTCTTCATTCACTGCTACGAACTGATGGCGGTCATATAAGTACGATTTAAACCATGCTAATGCACTTCCATTAATGCTAACAAAGTGTTCATGTCCATGCAAAAGAATGTTGTGGTCAATAGTGTCAAACGCAGCTCTAAGATCCAATAAAACTAATAGAGAGGTACAACCACGATCAGATGATAAGAGCAGGTCATTTGTAACTCTAAGGAGAGCAGTCTCAGTACTATGACACGGTCTAAATCCTCACATATACCATTTTTCTCTAAGAAGGAATATAATTGTGAGGATACCACCTTTACTACAGTAGTATCTTGGAGAGAGAAGGGAGATTCGAGATTGGTCTATAATTAACTAGTTCTTTGGGGTCAAGTTGTGGTTTTTTGATGAGAGGCTTAATAACAGCCAGTTTGAAGGTTTTGGGGACATATCCTAATGACAACGAGGAATTAATAAAAGTCAGAAGAGGATCTATGACTTCTGGAAGCACCTTTTTTAGGAGCTTAGATGGTATAGGGTCTAACATACATGTTGTTGGTTTAGATGATTTAACAAGTTTATAATATTCTTCCTCTCCTATAGTAGACTGAGTGGAACTAATAGTATCGATTTTAGATACTAGTTCAGATAGTAGATACTAGATAGTACTAGTTTAGATAGTAGTTCATAAAGTCATTACTGCTGTGATGTTGGGAAATGTCAATACTTGTTGAGGCTTTATTTTTCGTTAATTTAGCCACTGTATTGAATAAATACCTGGGGTTATGTTTGTTTTCTTCTAAAAGAGAAGAAAAGTAATCGGATCTAGCAGTTTTTAATGCTTTTCTGTAAGATAGGTTACTTTCCCGCCAAGCAATACGAAATACCTCTAGTTTTGATTTCCTCCAGCTGCGCTCCATTTTTTGGGCTGCTCTCTTTAGGGTGCGAGTATGCTCATTATACCATGGTGTCATATTGGTTTCCTTAACCTTCCTTAAGCGTAAAGGAGCAACTGTATTTAAAGTGCTAGAAAAGAGAGAGTCCATAATTTCTGTTACATCATCAAGTTGTTCTGAGGTTTTGGATATGCTAAGGAATTTGGATACATCAGGAAGATAACTTAAAAAGCAGTCTTTTGTGTTAGAAGTGATGGTTCTTCCATACTTGTAACAAGAAGTAGAATTTACAATTTTGGCTATATGAATTTTGCACAGAACTAAATAATGATCTGAGATATCATCACTTGGCTGAATAATTTCAACACCATCAACATCAATTCCATGTGACAGTATTAAATCTAGAGTATGATTTCGACAATGAGTAGGTCCTGAAACGTGTTGTCTAACCCCAATAGAGTTCAGAATGTCTATTAATGCTGATCCCAATGCATCGTTTTCATTATCAACATGGATATTAAAATCACCAACTATTAAAACTTTATCTGCAGCCAGAACTAACTCGGATGTAAAATCACCAAACTCTTTAATAAAATCTGTATGGTGCCCTGGTGGCCTGTATAAAGTAGCCAGTACGAAAAAAAAAGCATATATTTATGTGAACAAAATATAAATTGTGATAAAAGAGGTCTGAATACTTTCTGAAAGAACCATATTTAATATCTCCGAACACGGTTTTATGTACAGTATAACTTTTTAAAGTTTTTCCCCCCTTAGATATAAAACAGAGAATTGTTTTGGGGTTGAAGGTTACTCCATAACTTTGGCATTGCAAGTACCATGCTCTATTAGTTAAGCTACAGGAATATACAAATAAATAAATACATATATTTAAACTGAAACATTAACTTAAGAAATAAAACATGAGTATGAATGATTTCTATAAGTACCAGCATGAACAGAATTTTGATTAAAAAATTATGTGACCACATTTAAATCATTCTGCAGTACTTATTTTGTGAAAGAAATTCCTAAATGAACAGGAAACAGGATTAAGCATCAGAATGTCTTTTTGTTGACATTGTGCTTCATCATATAACATCATGTCAGAAACAAGTCAGTCTCTAACAGGTCTCGCTCTCAGTCCTACTCTGAAGTCTGATGGCCGGGGACAGGAACATCGAGCTCCTCTTTGATTCCTGTCTTGATTTCATCCTGGTCGATGACACTGAAACTGATGATCTAGAAAATGCAGAAAGGTAAATATGTCAGCTGTGAATCCTCCAGTTCATCTCTATTACAGCCGGTTCTGGTTGCTAATAAGGGTCAATAGTTACTGATTCAGTCAGATACTCTTCAGGGGCTCTGTCACCTGTCCTGTAGCTTCAGTTATGTGGCCGTAGAGATTGTGGCGTGTTATGAAACTACTGAGCCAGTCTCGACCTACAGGAATTTAAAGAATCAAGGTAGAGACTCTATCAGCTGAATTATTCAATGAAAGTGTCTCAACAAAACCTACCTGCTAACCTCTGCTCTCCCCAGTTGTTGGGGACGGGAATGTTGTTCTTCTGCGCAAACTCAAAAGCGATTTCTCTGCACTTCTTTGGCGCGAGGCCGTGCACGCCTTCGCTCAGCATGCGGATGTGTTCAGCAAGCTCCTCCTCTAACTCCTCAGACAAGATCCTCCTGGCTTCAGCCGTTCCTCTGTAGCCCACCGTCTTCTCTCTCTTTTCTTCTGCCTTCTTCATGTAGCGCTGCAGGGTGGACCTGCCGATCTTTCTTTCTTTTGCTACTGTTCTGATAGATTTCCCTCGCTTCACTTCAATGAAGGCTTTCTCCAGCTCCTCATAGGTCACTGATCCCCAGTCTGTTTTACGAATATAGTTCCGTGGCATGATCGCTTTCCTGTGGTGATTGACAACAGGACAAGCTGTGAAGAACTGCACACACACACACACACACACACACACACACACACACACACACACACACACACACGTGTCCCTGGACCACAAAACCAGTCATAAGTGTCCATAAATAAATAAGCTGAATAAATAATCTTTCCACTGATGTGTGGTTTGTAAGGACAGGACAATATTTGGAACTATTTGAAAATCTGGAATCTGAGGGAGCAAAACAAAACAAAACAAAGTTTAAAGTTGTCCAATTGAAGTTCTTAACAATGCATATTACTAATCAAAAATTATGTTTTGATATATTTACGGTAGGACACTAACAAAATATCTTCATGGAACATGATCTTTACTTAATATCCGAATGATTTTTGGCATAAAAGAAAAATCTATAATTTGGACCCATACAATGTATTGTCTATTGCTACTGGTTTTGTGGTCGAGGGTCACATATATATTTGTATCTTTTGAAATGAAATATATATATATATTAACAAATATAATAATAATTGTAATAATATTTCACAATATTGCTTCATGCTTCTAAAGATGTTTCATCCAATAAATGCAGCTTTGGTGAACATAAGAGTCTTATGCGTCAAAATAGAATGCATATATCTATATTACATTTCTATATCTTAACAGAAAATGCTTCTGTTTTGCAATTTTTTAATATTTAATACATTTTTATTACATAAGTTAAAATACTGTATTCATATATTCATTTTAAGTCATTAAAACCTTTGTTTAACATTTTTTCAAACTATGGACTTCTGGAGTGTACTGTATGTTTTTATAGCTGTAAAAAATGTACTTTTCAAGTAAAAGAAATACGAAAACAATCTTACCACGTTTCTCTTGCGTTCCTCTCATTTACAGACACTTCCTCCAGATCGTGTGCTCACATGACAAATCAATGCTCAGATGCACAGGCGTCTGATCTTACCCCCGGCTCATCTTCCCCCGACTCAACCTCTACTCTCTATTTATCACCAGAGAAATAAACTGATGCAGTCTGGCCGTTTCTGCTCCAGGATTTGTCCTCTGAAAGAAGAAATGGTTTTGTTTTAGTCTCTGAAGGTATAATATTTCATATGTACTCGAGGAGAAATCTGAAAATAAGTTCAATAATGTCAAGTCATGCTCCTGGGGCACTACACAAGTCTGTCAACGTTCACAGACCGATCATGAGTGTCTTCAAATACAACACATCCTCTTTTGATATAGAAAGCTGTACAGCAGTAAACTAACATCATCTTTTTTGAGTTAATTCATTTTTGAACATGAGCTTTAGATGAGAGGGCTTCTGAATATTGAAGTCCAGTCCATCAATTCAGTTTTTATTTTGGGTGAACTATTCCTTCAAATACACATCAAAAGCTAAACATCTTTGAAAGTGTCTTTCTGAAGGCACTGGAGTATAAATTCAACTTATTCAAGTTCAACAGCAATTTCTATCTTTACTATATTATATACAAATGTTGTTTTTGCTAGTTCTTTGTATTCGGTCACTTCTGCATTGCGCTACAACAGCAACAACCAGTCAAATAAATAAATAAATAAATATGTTCAGACATGTACTGTAATGAGTATCGTTCATATATCCGCAGTAAATAATGAAGATGCTAATCACTCAGTAACATTTAATACCACCGCTGCTAACTGTGAGGAAATACGAACTGCGTCGGCAGTCAAAATGATTTCATGCCATAATAATTACGTGCGCAAATATTGTTTGAAATCGCTTACCCGACACTAACTGAGATTTGACAAGTACGAACACACACAGGTGCCACAAAAACCATAACACACACTTACACGACAACACAACACAGGGCTCTTCCGCCGGAATCAGTCGCCTGAGGGGGAGGGAGGGAGTCGCTACCGGAAGTCGTCACGCCGGTGGGCGGGGCTTGCTGTGCCACGTTGATGGACAGCAGTGGAGACGTGGAGCTCAGTCCATCTACAAGCGAAGCCCACACAAACCTGCGGATCTCAAGACAGTTATCTGTTCAATTCACTCCGAAACTCGCGTTTGTGCGTGGATGAGTCTGTGTGTGTGACCGCGAGAGAAGGTAAACACTTAAAACTAACATTAACCGCTGTGTCGCTGCACTATTATCTGTTTAGATGCACGTTACGTGTCCAGAGTTCACCTCTCAGTCACTAAAACACGTCCGCTGTCACCTCTCATGTACAACACTGCTCTGTTATGAACTTCTCATTCAAGTTATCCTAAAAATTCATTGTCCAGTATCTTGCTAACTGTATAGCTGTAGGTATTATGTCTTAAATTATTTAGCAGCAGGATGTTATTTATTGTTTCCAGCTGCTGTAACACTATTGTTACGATAACTTCTGCTATTATTATTGTCATAATAATATTGGTTACACTTTATTTTAAGGTGTTCTTGTAACAGTGCAGTTATACACTTAAGTGCTGAGTGATATTAATTAACTATAAGTACTTGGTTAGGATTAGGATTTCACTACTTGCTTGTAATTATGCATCATTTTTTGTTATTATAATTGGTCGATCTTTCCATTGAGTTATACAGTCTACTAAACAGAACAAAACGTTATTACCTTGACTTACCGAAACAGCTTGCACATTGACTGTCAATGTGACATTAACTGAATAATCATAGCATGGTCAATGCATGTCTTTTTTAATCATAGGATGAAGCTTAAAGAAATTAACCGAACGGCGATCCAGGCCTGGAGTCCAGCGCCGCAGCACCCCATCTATCTGGCCGCAGGTAACTGCTATCAGCTCTGGACTCAGCTGACATGAGCAGTCTCTCGTGCACTAGCTGTCATGTGTTAAACATACCCTGACGGAGGTGTGTTTGGTGTGATGTGTTCAGGTACGTCGGCCCAGCAGCTCGATGCCTCCTTCAGCACCAGTGCCTCTCTGGAGATCTTTGAACTGGATCTGGCTGATCCCACTTTAGCCATGAAGTCATGCGGCTCCTTCTCCTCTCCACACAGGTGCTGACAAGCTCACATTATCTGCCTGTGCTTTACACTTCTGTCATCTGAACGACCACCAAACCAGTGTCACCACTGAAAACAGTTCAATTCAATTCCCAAAACAGTGGAGTATGTCTTTTATAGTGCCTTTTGATAAGAGTCGGCCCTCATTCGCTTTCATTGCATGTGAAATGTTTCATTTTACATGGAAGCAATAAAGTCACAAATGATAATGGGTTAATGATGATTGAGTTACATTTTTTGTTGTGTGAGCTGTTCTTATAAAACAGAAATCAGGAACCATAAAATGAAAACAGAAAAAAGGCAGGTCGTAATGTATCTCCATTTTGGTGGCTTAATCCTTCGAGTTCTGAGGACAGAAATTAAGCAGAATTAACTTGGATAATCTGCTAAACCAATCACGGCAGATGTTTTCTTCAGCTTTTTGTTACAATAGCAAGGGCATATAATTCCTAAATAATAAAATTAATCCTTTAATGTCGCAATTTCTATTAACAAAGCCAATTTTGCTTACTTGGGGGTTACTTTTGGCCCCCAGGAGTAACCTTTCTGTTCTGTCTCTAGATACCACAAACTAGTGTGGGGTCCACATGGCATTGAAGACCAGAGTTTGCCATCAGGTGTCCTCATCGCTGGAGGAGAGAACGGCAACATCATCCTCTACGACGCCTCCAGAATCATCGCTGGAGACGGTGAAGTCATCATTTCCCAGAGCGAGAAACACACGGGAGCAGTCAGAGCTCTCGACGTCAACTCGTCCCAGGTGATCACCCACACCAGTTCAGTTTGTGCAAGAGTTATTACTTCTCTGTGTCAGCTTAATGCATCAGTACATGACTCTCTCGCTCTTTTCCTCTTCTTCAGACAAACCTTGTGGCCTCTGGGGGAAATGAGTCTGAAATCTACATTTGGGATTTGAACAACTTCAGCTCCCCAATGACGCCAGGACCCAAAACACAGGTGCAGATCTCAAGAAGGAGCTCTAGTCTTGTTCTCGTTTGCTGTGGTTTATGAATGTCATTAGTAGAATGTAATTATATGTTATTAGTTGAAGTTTGAGCGGCGTCTCTCAAGCGGGACACAAGATGAATTAAAATCATTTCAAATAAGCTGAAATTTCACTAAAAATCAAGATATTTCGTATTTAAATTCACACTTCTGAACTATTAAACATATTTATAAGATAAATCCTTAGCCAGTAAATCACGAACGACTGTAAAAGTCACATAAATTCATTGGTTAAAGGTGCTATGGAATGGAAAGCTCATGTAAAATCATTTCTGGAGAATTTCTGCCGTCACCTAAGCCACATACCTTCATCATTGCATTCTGTGGCACCTTTAAAGGCTAAGACCACTTCCAGAATAAAACTTTCCTGATAATTTACTCACCACCATGTCATCCAAGATGTTCATGTCTTTCTTTGTTCAGTCAAAAAATATATATATTTTTTAAGGAAAACATATCAGGACTTTTCTCCATATAGTGGACTTCAATGGTGGCCAGCGAGTTGAACGTCAAATTGCAGTTTCTGTATATAAGATATGTAATGATATCCTCAAAAAAGATATACATGAGCATCTTAGATGACACGGGGCTGAGTAAATGATCAGGAAAGCTTTATTCTGGAAGTGGACTTATCCTTTCAAAAGAGTGGGATCACTAAAGAGCATTAAGTTCTTAAAACTTCTGGAATTCTGAAGTAGGGCTGTGCGATATGGACTAAAAAACTATCATGATTTCTTTGATCGATTTTGCGATTTCGATTTTAATCACGATTTTAACATACAGACATGCTCTACAGTCATAAATGCATTCAGTATGAATTTGAAACACATTTCCTAAAGAAAACCAATTAGAGCTTTATCAAAAAGTTGTAACATGTCTCTAGAACAGATATAAGTCAAAATAATCACTAAGTAAAGGTGCTCATTGTAGCGGTGACTCAAGTGTTGAAATGTATTTGTTGGGCCAGGTTCACACGTACTCCGTCTACAGTGCGTTTACAGTATGTTGTGCAGAAGCAGCAGAGAGAGCGCATTATTGTAACGCGAAAGCACATTAATATAGTGCGTGAGCGTGAATCTCTTTGTTCACACAAAGATTTCCTTTGATCTCGCATAAAACTAGACGTGCGTGCTCAGATACACGCTGCTCTCGCCCGGAGAGAGTGTGCGCACTTAAAACATGTCTCCTCTCACTCAAACTGTGTCCTGTGCACTCGCAACTCTCTCTTTGCTCATGCGCTAGATATTATTTATTTTCGCACCTTTCTATTTCTAACCTTTTCTGTGCAGTGTGAACGCTCTGATCCATTAACATGGGCACGGAAAAAAAATGCACCACAGACAAAGTGTGTGAACCTGGCTTTACGTATGCATATGCCCAGTCTGTTCTGTTCCCGCGCTGCATTTAAGAGCGCTGCATTCTGATTGGATCGGATAGCAGACTGGGAGGTCAGGGCCGTGGAAAATCATGCTATAAAGCGATTTAGAAAACATGCACGCTCAAATCGTGATTTTATGAGGACCTTAATTACCTTTTAATTAATTTAGTTACTTATTTTAATCAGTGGACACTAGTTTATGTAAATTAAACAGCAAAGAAAAAGTTTGGGAGACAAAATATTACAGCAGTTGTCCCATGGGAATCTTGTTAGTTTAAATGAGGGACTTTGAACATTGTTGTAGACGATGGAGATAGGTTGAGAGCAGCTTTGCTTTAAAGGAATCAGATTTTGCCGGGTGGATGGAAAAACTGTGCCAAAAATCCCATAGACTTGAAAAAAGAGCTGATATATTTAGGGATTGACTTGACGGTAAACAACCTTGTCTAATGCTGAGTTTGTTGTTGCTTTCAGCCCCTGGAGGACATCAGCTGTGTTGCGTGGAACAAGCAGGTGCAGCACATCCTGGCCTCGGCCAGTCCCAGCGGAAAAGCTTCAGTCTGGGATCTGAGGAAGAACGACCTGATCATCAAAGTCAGCGACCACAGCAACCGGGTTTGTGCACTTATTCCTTCTAGCCTTAATTTGACTAATCGTTTGCTGATAATAACTTTAATAATGCATAAAAAGTTGGTTTATTTAACTAACAACATAGTATCATGTTAGTACTAGGGCTGTTGATTTAATGTGTAAAATCACTTAATTAGTTATGAAAAATAATGCATCAAAAATTAATAAAGCATGTAATGCTTCCACCCCAGACCTGTGCAGGTTATCTTACATTTCATACAATTGATTGGTGGCACAGTATTGTCTGATTTACCTCAGTTTCAACTATAAAGCCACAGCAGAACTGTTATGCAATTGCGAGCAGCACACAACGGTGATTAATTTCTTAACGGATCAGCATTTTGACTGAATCGGTTGAATCAATAATTCAGTGTCCCATTCATACAGAGAGCCCTTTACTTCATCCCTGAATGAATCCGCTGTTTAAATGAATCGAGTGAATGAATGACTCAATGATTTACTCAAGACGTTTACTGCCACTTACTGGCACTTTTTATTTCTTATGTAGAGTATTATTTTATATAAAAAAAAAAAAATTAGCATGTGATTATGTTGGTGTTTGTGTTGTGGTTCAGATGCATTGCTCTGGTCTGGCCTGGAACCCAGAGGTGGCCACTCAGCTGGTTCTGGCGTCTGAAGACGACCGAATGCCCGTCATCCAAATGTGGGACCTGCGCTTTGCCACCTCTCCTCTCAAAGTGCTGGAGAGCCACACGAGGTAGACATAATCATCAGCAGAGACTCTTACCCTCCTGGAGTCTCCGTGTCCTCATCGGTGTCTGTGTGCTTTCAGAGGTGTCTTGGCCATAGCCTGGAGTGAAGCAGATCCAGAGCTGCTCCTGAGCTGTGGGAAAGATAACCGGATCCTGTGCTGGAACCCCAACACGGCTGAGGTGAGAGATCAGTCGTATGATGAACACTGAGGTGCCACCAAACCTTTATAGGGTGTAACCTGTGATGCCTTTTCAATCAGGTCCTGTATGAGCTGCCTACCAGTACTCAGTGGTGTTTTGACATCCAGTGGTGTCCCAGAAACCCAGCTGTGCTGTCTGCTGCTGCCTTTGATGGCCGCATCAGCATCTACTCCATCATGGGAGGAAGCAATGACAACGCCAGTACTTTACAGGCTGAACAGGTACAGGTGAACTCTCAACACAAGCCAGCTTTCTCATGAGCTTGATCTGCTCACAGTTGCTCCTGATGTTCTTTGGCTCAACAGTTAAGTAGCTCATTTGGAAATATGGATCCTTTTGGTACGGGGAAGACTCTGCCGCCTTTACAGCTGCCTCCGACCGCCCCGTCCCAGAGCACCGTCACGCCCCTCAAGAAACCCCCCAAATGGATCTGCAGGCCAGTTGGAGCGTCTTTCGCTGTAAGCGACCACAGATCTAATAGACACCTTAAACATGGTGTGCTTGTTTCTAATCAGTTTTTGTATTTTCATGAGCAGTTTGGTGGAAAACTGGTCACTCTGGACAACATCAAGCCAGCAGCCCAACAGCCCCAGCAGACTGCCGCCCATGTGGTTCATATCAGTCAGGTTGTGACCGAAACAGATTTCCTTGATCGATCGAACCGACTTCAGGAGACGCTCACTGCAGGACATTTCCTTGAGTACTGCCAAACCAAGATTGAAGCTGCTCGGAGTGAATTTGAGAAGACTGTCTGGTCTTTTCTGAAGGTGGGACACTAGAATAGTTTATAAGCTGTTGTACTTGTATTACCGAAGTTGTAACCAATAGATTTATGTGCTCAGGTGAACTTTGAAGAAGATGCACGAGGGAAATATTTAGACCTTTTGGGATACAAGAAGGAAGAGCTCGCTTTAAAGGTATTTCTGTGCGTCCGCAGTGTTTGTGGTGTGAATAGCTGCTTCTGCGTCTTGATTAATTCTGCTTGTGGTTTTCAGATTGCATCAGCATTAGAACAGAACTGCAAATCTGATGAGGACGATGTGGTGAGTGTACCGGTCATTGTGTTTTAGCTAACGGTTAATCCTTTCTATTTTGAGCCTTTTTGAGAACCAAGCAAAAAGATGCTGGTGCTTTAATCAGGGTTCATACAAGGTGCTTGAAGTACAGTTGAAGTCCTGGAAAACAGACATATTTTTGAGAAGCTACTTGAATTTTTAAAGGGCAGTATATTTGAAATCATATTTCGTGTTATTTTCTTTCCTTGATAAAAAAGTATCTTTACGCAAAATTAACGTTGCAGCGTAGTGTGTCTGAAGTAAATACAGAGCTGTTTCGCCGGGCTTTTAGCAGGTGAGGTGAAAAGCGGTCTCGTGATATTACTATAAAGTTGTGTTTGTGGTGAGACTTTTGATATTGTTTGGTCTTTTATTGCATTTGCTGTTCATTTGGGTTTCATTTGGCTACACATATAAACTCTGACACGTTATTTACAAGTGTGGAGCACACCTCCATCATTTTTTAAATATCAGTTTACTCAACTGTCAAAATAATCAGTAGATTTCTTGATTACCAAAATAATAATTACAGCGCTAGATTAGTTCAAATATTTCAAAATACAACTGCATTGTTTTGATTTGTGTGATAAAAAGACAAATCTTAAAAATAGTATTAACATATTGTCTCATTCTAGTGAACCAAGTATCTGTATTTTGTCTCATCTCGTGGGCTGAGTGTATTGTCACACACCCTAGAGAGGATAAGGGGTTATAAAGCTCATAAGTTCCCAAGTGAATGATACAACTTTCATTCTTCAGGATAATCGTATTCATGAAAAAAAATTGCCATAATATCCTTTCAAATGTTAAAGTTGTTTCAGTCGTTGCATGCTGTTGTGCCGCACTTCATTTGTGCCATTTAGTTTTATTAGATTTTCAAAGATAATATCAATATTGTTTGATAAGTGAGATCTCTGACTTTAGTCCTTAAAAACCAAAAAAGCTGTGCTTGAAAAGTCCTTGAAAGCTCTGGAATGTCATTTAGCAGTTTCTGTACGAACCCGGTTTAATTCATTACACAAAACAAGACCGCAACATGTGCTTTCCTCTAAACTAGGGGAAGTGAAAGTGAAAGTGCTGTTTTTTTTTTTTAGGAGTAGATACTTGCATAAATAAAACGTTCAGCAGCTCAATTCTTTTTTAATTGATATGCCAAACAAAGTGTGCATTTTTTTTACTAACAATTACCTCAAAGTAAACCCTTGAACTCTTTAACTGAAATCTTTTAGTGCATGATTGGCAAATTTCTTGCAATTTTTTTATTTATTCTAAAACACTCATTGTGGAAGCCTAGTAAATTGTGAACAACATGTTGTGACATATTGTTTAGCCCACCCTTGCCATTTTAAATGCTCCCTAAGAATTACATAAACTTAATTCAGTCATGACAACTTTCGGGATTAAATGATCAAATCTTTAACAATGTAAATAGTATGTGCATAGGTTTGGTCTTGGTGGACTAGATCTGCTACACTGAAGCTGCAGAACAAGTAGACTTGCTTCTACTAAATGCTCAGATCATAACATGAAAAGGAAACATGCTGCTGCCCGGAACCGATCTAGACAGGTGGAGCTGGGGAGGTAGTGGGCTAACATGAGGACATGCATAGAGTACAGACATAGCATTCATTGAATATGTCCTGGTTATATAGGCAATCCATAATGAGTATGTGAATCCGATTGGCTGGAAACACTGAAATGAATGAACCAGTTAGAAACGCCAGTAGTGTTTCATGGCTTGTAATCTAGGAAATACTTACTGACTAGGGTCATCTGAATGGTGTTCACTCATGAGATGAAGATTGTACTCATATTTTTCTTTAAAAAGAGTTTGAAAATGTTGCAATAATGTGACCTTTTAAAAGTAAAAGAGAATCCTCTTCCATGATTCTCAGAGACAGAGATTTGCTTACAGTTGTACAAGACATGAACCTCATGCATTTTAATAATAGTTTAAACACCAGTAAAGAGGCATTTTAGTGGCGTTTCTGATCAATTATGGATACAAATGAGAACATTTGACAACTATTAAAAAATAAAATGAAGTAAAATGACAAAGAGGCCTATTTGAAATATATATTTTGTGTTCTGGGTTGGGATGCATATGCATTTTTTACATAAATATCATATGCATTATACGGATAGCTATTTAAAAATGTAGTAAAAGTTAGTAAAAACTACACATACATAAAAATGCCATTGAAGCAATTTAGTCTGATCTTAATCCAAGTAATTTCTTACTGTGATTATTGCTGTACTTAGTGTTTGCAACTAGGATTTGAGCTTTGAACGTGTATTGTTTTTAGTGTGTGTGTTTTGTTTTTTGCTTTAGAAATGACATTCAAAATTTTTGTGGTTGCAATTAACCAGCAAGAGGAAGCAATGCGCATGTTTTTCACTGTCATATATTTTTCTCATCAAGGCTGAGAAGAAAGGCAGTGTAGAGGAAGAAGAAGAAGAAGAGCCGCCTGCCGCGGAGACATCAGACCTAGACCAGATTCCTTTTGAAGAAGAAGAAGAAGAAGAAGAAGCTGCTGCTGAGGAGACGTCCATCACAGACATTACTCCAGCTCCTTCAGACACCGTTAACCTCGAAGCCAGCCAGGGCAAGTGTCCTTACCAGTGTTCAACCTGCACTGATAGAACCAACGTTAATGGAGCACATCAAATCAGGGGTCAGGTTCTTCTAAAGGAAGTGACTTTTTACTACTGTCTTGTTTTTTCTTTCAGACGCTGATGGGCTGATCACCCAGGCGCTGCTGACTGGAGATTACGAAGCTGCGGTTAACCTCTGTCTGCATCAGAACCGGATGGCTGACGGCATCATCCTGGCGATCGCTGGAGGTCCTGAGCTCCTGGCAAAGACTCAGAAGAAATACTTCAGCAAAACCCAAAGCAAAATCTCGAAGGTGAGGTCGTGCAGCAGCACAGTAGACGTGCTCCTAATGTGTTGCTGTTAGTTCAGACCCGACTAAGAACCAAACCCGTTTCCCTTTATTTCAGAGTCATTGATCTATTTAATGACTTCCAACACTTAGTAGGAGTAGTTGATGTTGAATTGTGTGAATTGCATGTCTTGGCGTTTGCTCTAGCAGCTCTGATGTCAGATCTCCGTGTGTTTTAGCTCATTAGCGCAGTGGTGATGAAGGACTGGTTGGACGTTTTGGAGACATGTGAGCTGCAGAGCTGGAAGGAAGCTCTGGCTGCAGTGATGACTTACGCCAAGCCAGACGAGTTCTCCTCGCTCTGTGGTGAGTCCAGTCTATTCACATCGTAACTCATACTGGAGTCATACTGGTACTTTAAATAAATAAATTCTGTTATAATTAATGTTCTTACGTGTCGCATCTTTTGTGTGTGTGTGTGTGTGTGTGTGTGTGTGTGTCAGGTGTGCTGGGCTCCAGGCTGGAGGCTGCTGACGACACAGCGCTGCAGGCTCAGGCCTGTCTCTGTTACATCTGTGCAGGCAGCGTAGAGCCGCTGGTGGCCCACTGGGTCAGAGCTCAGGACTCCTGCGGCCCGCTGGCACTGCAGGTGAGGCTCACACAGCCCTGATCCAACTCCATGTTCTCCAGCAAGACCTGGTTTTATTGCTTGGTGTTTTTATATGTGTGAGTGAACACCGTAGGAGCAGTGAAGGTGGTTGTGACTGTGTTGGTGTTTGTAGGAGCTGGTTGAGAAGGTGGTGGTCCTGCAGAGAGCTGTGCTGAGAGCTCAAGGTGGTGTTTCTCCTGATACGGGTGCACTGCTGGCAGAGAAGATGAATCAGTACGCCAGTCTGCTGGCATCACAGGGCAGCTTACACACCGCCATATCCTACCTGCCCACCAACACTCAACAGGTGACCGTCAGAAGTGTGCCTTACTTTGGTGGATGCTCACACAAGAGAAAGTTTACAATTGCTTTTGCAAAAATAATGTGTTGAATTATTTCCTGTAGAGCTCTATATCAAATCCTAATAGTGGCAAGCACTAAAAACAGGTTTAAACATGGTGTAAAATGAGCCGATTGCACATGTGACTGCAGTTTTAGGGTGAACACTAATGTCTCCCGATGCATCCTGCAAAACAAATCAATGTGTGTCTTTTGTAAAATGCAGTAATTGGTATAAAGCAAGGATTTCAGCCTTTGCTGGTTTGGGTCAGAGTTGTGATTTGTTAATTAAAACTACAACTAAAATAATTGGAAAATAGTTTTTTGTTCAAGTAAGCTGAAATATAAAAATATTAGATGAAAAATAATGTTTATGAAGTGTCGCCTTGATAACTAATTGAAATAAAGTAAGTTCAAGTACTAAAATTACTAAAGCTAAAACTGAAGAAAAAATAAAATCAAAGCTATATAGCTAAAAAAAATAAAATACAAATAGTCAAAATAAAAAATTTCAACTACAATTTACAATTAAAAATAAAAGCTAATTTAAAATATTAATAAATACTAGAGTAGTAAATATCAATATTACAAAAATAACACTTCATTGACTAAATATTCAAAATCTGTTACAAATATTTTATTAACAATGATAAAACTAAGCAATCTTACTTGATGTGAATGCACTTTTATGGGGTTTATTAAGTTTAGTTTGTCCTACACAGATTTGTGAATATTTTGGGCCTGAAATGTTTAAATGGTAAATTCCATTTAAATAAAATTTAAATAAAATAAAAAATTAAACAAGTAATAAGTATTAATAATTAGCTATTAATTATTAATAATTAGTTAATAATTAAAAATAGGCCAGCTGCTAAGGGATTGGAGTACTCGGCATGCATTTTGCTAAATTAATGTTACTAATCATTTATTAATTTATGGTTCATTTTAATAACAATGATAATAAGAATTCCTGAAAATTGAGTTTAAGTCAAACATTGAGTAGTGTCACAAACAAAATCTCTCATGACCACAAATCAACTTTGGGTTGTGTTAGATGGCCTTAACTACTGTGTGTTTACGTTTAATCATTTGAAACAATGCACCTCATGTGTACATGTTTTTAAATTGTACTTGATAAAATGTGATAGATATTAGTTTTGTGAAGGATTGCCACAGGTAAGATGCCTTTAACCCCCTTAAAACCACTCACAATCCCAACCACCAAACCAGTGCCTAAGCTGACCCCCGTCCCGCCTCAATATCAGCAGAAGTGTTTGACAGTACAATATGAACACAGTAACTACACTGTACTTGTGTTTTGATGTAAGAACTTCGTAGTTAAAGCTGGGGACTGCAGTGTGATGTTGTTTGATGCAGCTGATGTGTGTTTGTGTGTAGGTGGCTGTGCATCATCTGCGTGATCGTCTGAGCAGAGCTCTGGGTCATCATCAGCAGTCTGAAGTGATGCAGACACACACAGCACCTGCACCTCCACAGGTCCCCGTGCAGCCCGCCGCACACACACAGTATCATCCACAGGTACAGCCTGCTTGGGCTCGAAACCGCTCATTTAATACCAGACTTCATGAGAGCTGAACAGTAATGCATCTCCAAGAGTCTTTGTGTTGTTTCTTTCATATCATATGTTTTTATCTTAAAACATCTCTATCTTCACCAGCCGTATTTCCGGGAAAATGAGTCGCAGCAAACGTACAAACTTGCACTTAAGAGGAAAAAACCAAACAGTCTCATGCGTGTATGAAGCAGATTTTATTACATTCTGAAATAATGTGAAATATTGGTAAACATCTACAAACATTATAAGCACTATAGAAATAAATCTTTCCTTTTCTGTTCTGTTCTGAAAGCTTTAAAAGTTTAAAGGTTTGTTATGGACTGAGGGAAAACCAATATAAATATTGGCATTATATCAAGCTAAATGAAGCGTAATATAATAAACTGTCAGAAGTGGCATTAAAGACATTTTATAATGTTGCAAAAGATTTCATTTTTTGTTTATTTTCCTAAAAAGGAATCCAGTGTGTCACCGTTTCCTGAACAGGTGTCTGAACAGGTTTGGGTCTCTCGTCTGTCCTCAGGTGGAGTCCTGCGCTCCAGGCTTCGGTCTTCAGTCTCCAGTGAGTGCGTCTGCTCCCTTCATGATCTCCCAGCAGTATCAGAGTAAGTGTACGCTGGTTTCCTCACTACACGTTAAAAAGCTTTCAGCTATCAGTTTAGCTGCTTCTTACCTCTCAATCTTTCACCTGTAAAGCTCAAGCATTCATGTTCGGCTTTGTGAACAGTGAAGCCCGCCTTTGATTTAATTGGTCATGTCAAGCATTTTGACATTAAAGAGATGTTTGATGAACTCTTTCTGGGCAGCTGGTTTTACAATAAATTCATATTTTCAACAACTTGCCAATCAAGTGCCCACAGAGCAAAACAACACAAAAACAGTCCAAAACCACCTAACGTTTGAGCAGGTACTTCTTTCTATTGAGTAATTAAAGTTAAAAAGTACAATCTGTATTGTATGAATGTAATTTGGACGTACTATATTGACCCTGGAGCACAAAAGCAGTCTGAAGTTGTATGAGTCAAAATGATCTATTTTTCTTTAATGCCAAAAATCATTTGGATATTAATTAAAGATTATGTTCCATGAAGAGATTGTTATTTCCTACAGTAAATATATCAACACTTAGTGTTTGATTAGTAATATGCATTGTTAAGAACTTCATTTGAACAACTTTAAAGATGATTTTCTCAATATTTAGATTTTTTTTTTGCTCCCTCAGATTCCAGATTTTCAGACAGTTGAATCCCAGCCAAATATTGTCTGATCCTAATAAACCATACATCAATGCAAAACATATTTATTCAGCTTTCAGATGATGTTTAAATCAAAAAATATAGACCCTTATGATTGGATTTGTGGTCCATGGTCACATATCTGCCATGTTGTCAATGTCATGTGACCAACCGGCATCAGTTGCATCATTTCAAGTTTTCATTTAATGTTATTCATGCTTTCGATTCCAAAAAAGTTTTTTTTTTTTTTTTAATAGTTTGTTTTATTTAAAAAATGCAATTAGAGGTGGATTTTGACTTTCTCAGTAAGCATCTTGCCTGGATACACATGGAAATCCACTAAAACAGGCTCATAATAAACCACAGAAGCTAGAAGTGCACAGGCAAGTGACACTCACTAAAAATCATGTTATTATAGTAATTTATTTTGACTTGTATAACCACTATTTCCAAGGTTAAACTATGGTTAGTGTAGCAAAACCATGGTTCATTTGTGGTCACCATAGTTAACTTTTTTTTGTAATAAAACTGTGGTGCAGGAATGACAGAGTTCACCAACAAGCGTGAACTTAAGCGATGCATGGTGTTTTTTACAAATGCTGGCTGCTGTAAAATCTTTGCATGAACTTTTTGCTCAGTATGTACTCTGGTGTATTTTAACAGTTAAAGATCATTTGACTAGAGCAGTTTATTAATGTTTGCACGCTGTGAATGACTGTGTGCATATGCCTGTTGTCTCCTCTCCTCATGATCTTCAGACTATCCTCAGCAGTTCACGCCAGCCGCCGGGTCTCCTGGCATCTATCAGCCTCTTCAGTACTCTCCCTCGTCCTCCTCTGTCTATCCTCCACAGTTCATGCCCCCTGTCTCCTCTCAGCCGTTCTCTCCTCCTCCTCTCTCTTCTGGCGTGTCTTTCCAGCACGGTGGGCCGGGGTCGCCCACGGCTTATCTTCCTCCTCCGGTCTCCAGAGCTCCAGGTACTCAGACCGACCCCGCTCTGATCCCAGCCTCCCAGAGAACAGGTCTGAACTCAGCAGCAGATCTGAGACATACAAGCACTGACTGAACAAAAGCATCAGCTGTTTCACACATACTGTAGTCAGAAGCCCTTTCTGCTCAGCAAACAGTAAAAACTGCAGTTTGGTGGAATGTTATTACAATTTAACACAACAGTTTTCTCTGTGAATATATTGTGAAATGTAAGTTATTTCTGTGATGCTCCGCTGTATTTTCAGCATCGTTCCTCCAGTCTTCAGTGTCACATGATCTTCAGAAATCATGAAAATATGATGATTTGCTGCTCTGTTGCTGTTCACTTAATAATAGTTTTAATATGAATGTTAAAAACATCTATTGGAAATAGAGACATAATATTACAATGAATTCTGTCACTTTTGATTAGTTATTTGCATCTATATATACACACACACACATCGTGTGACACTGAAGACTGGAGGAACGATGCTGAAAATACAGCTGCACATCACAGAAATAACTTACATTTTAAATTATATTCACATAGAAAACAGTTAATATAAATTGTAATGATATTTCACAATATTATAGTTTTTTGGATCAAATAAATATAGCCTTGGTGAGTTTGAAAAGGCTTCTTTCAGAAACATAAAAAATCCTAAATATTTCAGACTTTATATATATATATATATATATATATATATATATATATATATATTATAGATAGTAGTTGTTGTTCATTAAAGCTTTAACACAGCTGTTACAGGTAGGCTTGCAGACTCACTTAAATCTGATTTTTGAACTAATAAAGGGTGATTAAAAGTGGTGTATACTCGAGTTGTACAAATCATTGCCAGTGGTGTACTGGTGCTGTTTATTACATGTTTATAACATGAGTTACATAAGTTTATTGGAGTTTTAATCTAAAATCTGTTGCGTTTAATTGTGATGGACATGTCATGCGTCAGCTACCTTATGTATTCACAGGAGGATTAAATCAAGACTCGGCCTGGTCTTTGGAAGGTGAATTTATAAAGAGAGTTATAACAACCTAACATGGAGGACCGTGATTGGCCGTCTTGGGTTATCATTAATAAATAATTGCAAGATTCACTAGAATGTTTCCACAGTGATTGTTTTTCTCAAGTAATTCTAAAATGAATTAATCACTCATTTATGATCATGATATTATAATCAAGGATTGGCTGTAAGTAGATTCAAGCACATAAGCAGTCATTTAACTCTGTATTTGCACGGTAAGTTTGGTAAACATCACTGTGGCTGTAAATAACTCGTGCCTTAAACTTCAAATGGCTTATTTTGTTAGTTGTCCAATATGATTGATTGTTTTCTTGTGATCAGTGGTGCATGCAGAACAAATCATTAACTGTTGAGTCCTGCAATAGTTGTGATTTAAAAAGCTGCTTCCAATCAGCATGATATAAAATTCATTAACAACTCTGTTCCCCATTCTGAGAGTTAAACTAGCTCCAGGTTGGACCATGCATTGGCACCAATTGAAATCCCAAATGAAATGATCCCTCCTGTTCCTCTGCAGGACCTCAGAACGGCTGGAACGATCCTCCCGCAATCAACAGAGCTCCCAAAAAGAAGAAGGTGAGTTTGAAGATTGTCTGCTTGCTCATAACCTACATGGATTGGACTTTCAGAAAAACATCCAGTGCTTTTGGTCTCTAGATGCCAGAAACCTTCACTCCACCAGCCCCCATCACAGCACCCATCATGACCCCTCTAGGAGACCCTCAGGCCCCTCAACAGGGTCCCGATCACCCTGTGGGCCCAGCCACCTTCAGCCCCATCCAGCAGCAGCCACTGGGACCCCCGGGCAGAAACCCCAGCATGCCTCAGGGCAACATGGAGGGTGCGCCTGGAGCACCAATTGGAGATGTCATAAAGGTATTTGTTTATGTACAATAAACCTATAATGCTAACCTGGAAGCGATTGTACACTTGGTGTTTTACCCATATTATACTCTATTCCCATCCACTTCAGTCCATACCAACTGAGAAGATCACTAAGAAGCCAATCCCTGAAGAGCACTTGGTTCTGAAGAACACTTTTGAGGGACTGATCCAGAAATGCTTGGCTGCTGCTTCAGACCCGGTTTGTTTACAATGAAGCGACACTATTAAAAAAATCGCTTCAAAGCTACAAAAAAGCAAATCAGATGTGCAAGTCAGAAATCATTATTGGGTATTGATAACATTGACTTAATTATTTATAAATATAACTATTTATGATATTAATAAATGCCGGGCTTCAGAAGTGCTAATGAGTTAAGGATTCACATAAGCCTGGTTCTCATGTGAGTGTGACCCATCAAATATAACTAAAATATAAATTAATAATAGTGAAAATATTATTGCACGATTTCATTTTTTATATTTATATATATATATACACACACCAAAAAGTGTTTTAAATATCAGATATGCATGTTATTTTTTTTTTTATTGATATTTTCTTAATTAATTTCCGGTGTCCTTGCTGAATAGAAATATTCATTGTTTTCAAAAAGCAAAAAAAAAAAGTCTTCGCGATGCCAAGTTTGTGAACAATATAGTCTCTCATGTATTTCTCATGCTGTTTTTGTATGGTTTATCCCTAGTTTTCTTTTCCATATTTACTACTGAATATGCTATTAAGTTCATGCAATTTATTTCAATACTTGTCAAAAACAGTACTTTCAGTTGATACATTACTATAAAAACTATAAAAAAGGTTAACAACAGTATGAATTAATAAATTTAATTGCTATTTATTTTAAGATATAAAAAATCTACTTCTTAATGATATTTCTACTCTAGTTCATTGTTGAAATATAAACATTTAAACATTGACTTATTTTCATGACAAAATGATTCAATCATGCATTAATTATGATATCAGGTTAAGTTAAATGTTTAAAAAAAAATGTAATACAGTACATATCTTTAGCAAAATGTGTTTCTAGAGTTAATTTTATTAAACTAACATATAAGAACTTTGAATGGTTTTCCTGAGGTAAATATAACGATGTGTGATGTTGTCTACATATGTCTCATTAGCTATTGACTAAACATGCATACCATCTGTAATTCATTTTACCAAATAATCTTATTTATTCAAACTCCCTCTGAAAGGCATCTTGACCAACATACAAGTTATTACCCGTAGTAAATATTACTACTACTACCAAAGAATGTTTGTTTGCATGTTCTTCTGTCTGTATCCTGTTTCAAATTTCCCAGCATTCCAAGTAAACAAGTTTTCCCCCTTCATCCTAACAGCAAACCAAGAGGAAGTTGGATGATGCTCATAAGAGGCTGGAGTATCTCTATGACAAGCTGAGAGAGCAAACAGTGAGTGTTTTTTACTGTGAATCAACCTGTAATCTAGTGGTTAAATCACAAGTAGGGCTGTGCAATGTGACAATTATTGATCACAGACGTTAAAAATGTCATAGACGTTAAAAAGCATTGCATTAGCAGCGCAAAAGGTTGTGGGTTCAATTCCCAGGGAACACATACTGGTAAAAAAAAAAAATGTGTGGGCTGAATGCACTTTAAGTTGCTTTGGATAAAAGCGTCTGCTAAATGCATAAATGTAAATGTAGAACACATCAAGTCAGTTACTGTTCTGGCGCTTCAGTCTGAAAATACTGTACAACACCACATGCATTCAGATAAGTGTTAATTCAGCTGTAGAGTTACTCTCACAGGACACTGCATTTATTCACCGTCACCAAAGTACATTATTTGCATGTGCTTTAAAGCTTTGCCGGTTAAACGCTTCATTCGCGTGCTGTTCTGACATGTGCTTTTCTAATAATCCTGTCACACAGCACCTGATTACTGAACTAATTTATCTTTTGCACTAATGATGTCAAAACACACATGGTTTATATATAGACTCAGTTGGTTATGTCTAAAATGAAATCACTCACATGGTGTCCCAAACCTGTATTAATTTCCTTATTGTGCTGAACACAAAAGAAGATATTTGGAAGAACTTGTGTAACCAAGTTGCTGGCAGGAAAAAAATCCTATGGAAGTCACTGTGGACCAGCAACTGTTTGGTTTTCCTCTTTCTTCAAAATAACATTTACGTTCAGCAGAAGAAAGAAACTCAGATTTAAAACTAATTTTGAGTGAGCAAATGATGGTACAAAAATTAAACACTGTGACAAAGTTCTGATGATATCTATGCCATATCACCCAGCCCTAACCACAAAATACTGCTTTTAAATATAATTTTTTTGCAATGTTTTGAATGCGACACACTCTCTTGTCTCCAGCTGTCTCCAGCTATAATCAGTGGTCTGCACAGTATGGCCCGCAGCATCGAGTGCCGCTGCTACAGTGACGGACTCAACATCCACACACACATCGTGAGCAGCAGCAACTTCAGCGAGACGTCTGCCTTCATGCCCATCCTGAAGGTGGTGCTGACACAGGCCAACAAACTGGCTGTTTGATGTCCACCGTCTGTAACACACAAACCAACAAGTATTCTCAACCCCTCAAGCCATCTTTCCAGGACCAGTTGTGCATATACTTAACCGATCTGGTTTACAGCGTTCTTTTATCAGTTTATTCTTTGTATTTTGTCACATGTGTTTTCATGTTGCTGCTATTATTACATGTTTGTAATCATGGCAGAGCAGAGTGCAATAGGGCTTTCCCCTTTTATGTCTCCAGTTTTAATGGTAAATTAGCTTCATAAAATGAAATGCCAGTTTTATGCTTTACTGACGAATAGCAGCAGGCTAATCGTTTCCAGTGCACCGTGCATCATTCTTGATTTATGCTATACACTTGGCATTATTATTTAGATTTTTAAGATGTTTACGATTATCGCAACCTCTCTGCATTTCAATTTATTTTCCGGGAATCTTATTTGATTCACGTTATGACATCATTTCTGCAGATGAAGCTTGGATGTGGCATCATCGTAACATGATCAATGAATTTTTATTTGATTTAGTATTTGGCATTCATACAATTAGAAATTTATGATTAAATCTTGGTTTGTGTTTGTTTCATAATAATGCTGCCTGTCTTTATAGTACATCACTACATGTTTTAGAAATCTTTTCAGATCTTACTTCTGAAACAGAGGCAAAAGAAACAGGATCTGATGTGTGAAAGAAAAAAAAACAAAGGTCTGGCTTTTTTTTTTTTTGGTCTTTAATCACCGTCTCAGCCAGCTATCCTTCTGTTAATAAGTCCGTTTTGAGCAATTTTTCCTATGGCTGCACAAAAGTCTGGAGGCTTGCTCTAAAACGTTGGATTTTTTATGCAATCTGTGTACTGTCTCAGTAATTGAGATTGTACTGTAAATCTGATGACTGTTTTGCAGTTTTAATAAAAACTAATTGAGACCACTGGTTTGTTTATTTTCACAGATAATTATTTTTATTTGTTAAATTCATATACTACCCATTTCTCAAACTGGACTCTGCATTGACTTCGGTTTTTGTATAAAGCTAATTACAAATACTATAATCTAACCCTAACAGAAAACTTTCTGCACCCTTTGAATGAATGAATGAACGAAAACTATTGCATTTATTTCCTGAGGGCGTCCCTGGATGTTCTCAGATCAGTTCACTTCTGGGTACAAATATGCCCCCAATATATGGTTATATGGGTAAACAGACCCACACTTATGTTTTACATCTCTATCTGTTATTCATAAAGTTATAAACCGTGCATGCAGTCCCACACAAACGCTAATACAGTTTGAATACAGTTTACTCTTAATACAGTGAAAACAGTCATACAGACTACTTCAAAATAGCTATGAGTCTGTTATTACTGACATTAATGTACAGTTGACGATCAATGTTTTTGTATGATCTTCAACGAAAGAAGCTAGATATAGGATCATTAGACCACAGAATCACTATTATAACACAAAGAGTTTAATAGAACTTTTAATTGAAATAAAATGTATGCATTTAGCAGACGCTTTTATCAGTGCATTCAGACTATCAATTTTTACCTGTGATGTGTTCCCAGGGAATCGAACCCCCAATCTTGCGCTTGATAAAGCAATGCTCTACTAATTGAGCTACAGGAACACTTACAGCTAAATACATTTAATTAAACACTTAGATACAATTATTAAAGAATGAATGTTCACATCTGATGTTTTAATGAGAACCAAAGCGCTCGCGATCAGTAACCTAGAAGTTTACCAAGCAACATCTGGTGACCTTGCTTATATTCACAAAATAAAAATATGTTAGGGTTAGGTTAGATGTTATCAGCTCCTCGGTTCTCGAATGGGACGCGTCTGACAGAAACGGTTCTTGACTCGTGAACGAGTCATTATCTGGCTCGGCTCGGTGTTCATCTTGAGTTCTCTCTTCACAGCAGTTCAGTCAGTGTACTGTTTGAGTAAATGAATTACTCCGGGATATTGGTTTGTTTGAACTCAGAGGGAGTGTCAGCCACATTAAAAAAGTTAACGGCTTAAGTCATTTGTGGATTAATGTGTATTGGAGATGCGAACCGTTTAAAACGATTCAGTTCGATTTGGTGAACTGGTTCAAAAAGATCCGGTTACATCGAATGATTCGTTCGCGAACCGGATATCACAAACTGCTTTATTTTGAACTCTCTCACAACAGACACGGAAGAGAAGACAATGATGAATAAAGTCGTAGTTTTTGCTATTTTTGGACCAAAATGTTTTTTCGATGCTTCATAAAATTCTAACTGACCCTCTGATGTCACATGGACTACTTTGATGATGTTTTTCTTACCTTTCTGGACATGGACAGTATACCGTTCACACAGCTTCAATGGAGGGACTGAGAGCTCTCAGACTAAATCTAAAATATATTAAACTGTGTTCAGAAGATGAACGGAGCTCTCACAGGTTTGGAACGACTTCTGCACATATCAGCAGTGACCCAGCAGTCCTATTCTTTACGGCAGAGCAACCCTCGAGCCGTCACCCTGAAGACTGGAGCCACGAGCCGCTGATCCATGATTTAGTCTGGGATTTGTCTGAACGGAGAGTTGACGTTCTCAGGGGTGTCATGTGCAAATGTGACATCGGCTTGCTCCAGACTGTCCCTGAATTGAGTGTTGATGTCCTGACTACAGAGGAGCCTATGACTGTTCACCCTGAAGTGGATTCAGTCAGCACTGCCCAAGCTTCAGAGAGTCCAACAGAGGCCCCTGAGGCACCTCAGACCAGCCAGCTGGAGGATACTCAGACAACAGCTATGGGTCAGTTTGCTACCATAAGCCAAGAAAAACACACAAGATCTGTTTTCACTATTTAGAACAACTTCAGTATGCACTTTCTTTAAGGGTAAATGAAAAATAACATGGAAATGTAGTTCAATGAGCACTTCAGATCACAGTCGTGTAGTGCTGACAAATAAATTTCTAAAAGCACAAATATTGCATGTAGTATCTCAATGTATATATATGAATCAGATACATCTTGCATCACATTTCATAACACCTCTGTTTTTTCTTTTAACAGGCATTAATTCCTGCAGCGATGATATCGGCGTTGATCTGAGTGAAGGAGGCTTTGGATCGGTTCATTCAGAGGTTTGGACGAATGTCCTGGTTGCAATAAAATACGCTTCAAAAAAGGATAATGTGTATCTGCTTTGTAAGTAATCTTTGCTCTCTCTGTCTTTCAGTGTCAAACATCTCATATTAACAATCACAGACAACAGTTATCAACAGACAAACTCCCGCTGTCAACCGTTTGTCCAGAACTGCTCTAAAGATTTGGGAAATGATCTAATCATCATATGAATTGTTTCTTCTAGGAGGCTTATTCTGAAGTCCTGTCATCAGAGCTGCGAGATCAGCACTCGGAGGACGAGGAGACATATGGAGCCTCGGACATTGAGACTAAATCAGACTCGGAGGGTCCTGAAGTTCCCGTTCCTGTCGACGACACACTAGAGGGTCTCAACAGAGTCCTCTCAGGCCTTTCCTGGCGATGGAGGGGGATCCTCACCTTGGCTATGATCTCTGGCTTCTTCTGCAGTATTTATCTGGGTCCCATGGCTCTGATGACGATTGTGCTGTGCGTTCAGATCAAGTGCTTCCATGAGATGATCACCATCGGTTATCGCTGGCACCGCCTGCCATGGTTCAGAACGCTAAGCTGGTACATCCTGCTGTACATGAACAACTTCCTCTATGGGGATACACACCCAGGGTGCAATGGGTAATTACTTTAGTTTTTCTGTTCTGAACATCAAATCTTTTGTTTTACCATCAATTGTATTCTAACTAGTTGGTTGAGTCAAAATATTGTGACTTTATGAAATTTTATTAATAAGATTCGGGAGGAGCGCGTCAGATACTTAGCCTAACCAACACAGGTGGACCATAATCAAGTAATCAATCCCATAGTATAAATATCGCTGACTTCCCTCTATCCATTGACGGTTTATCAGCATGCTGGTTCGCTTCGTCCGTCACCTTACCACAGACCCAATTTTCGTACCAACGAAGAGAGCATCACAGGGGATTTATAAGACCTGCTGCTATTGCCGGACCCGAGATCATTTCTACCCAGCCAAACACGGCAGTTGAGCAGCATTAAGCGTCATCGGGACAGCTGCTCTCCTCGCCAAGCCACACATCGCGGCCAATAGACCGTGCAAGCTCCGAGCTCGCCTCGCTCGACACAACGATCGTGCCGCCCGAGACCGAGCTCTCCCCGAGCGCTGGATTGCAGCAGAAAGAAGCCAACCAGCCTGGGCCGAGCCCCAGTTCTCACCGCGGCTCAGCCTTTCACCCCGGCGTTCCGCAGGAGCCTTTCCTATACCTCCTCACTGCCGCAGCAGTGTCTGCTCCCGCAGGAGCCTTTCCTGTACCTCCTCACTGCCGCAGCAGTGTCTGCTCCTGCAGGAGCCTTTCCTATACCTCCTCACTGCCGCAGCAGTGTCTGCTCCCGCAGGAGCCTTTCCTGTACCTCCTCACTACCGCACCAGTGTCTGCTCCCGCAGGAGCCTTTCCTATACCTCCTCACAGCCGCAGCAGTGTCTGCTCCCGCAGGAGCCTTTCCTGTACCTCCTCACTACCGCAGCAGTGTCTGCTCCCGCAGGAGCCTTTCCTATACCTCCTTACTGCCGCAGCAGTGTCTGCTCCCGCAGGAGCCTTTCCTATACCTCCTCACTGCCGCAGCAGTGTCTGCTCCCGCAGGAGCCTTTCCTGTACCTCCTTACTACCGCAGCAGTGTCTGCTCCCACAGGAGCCTTTCCTGTACCTCCTCGCTGCCGCAGCAGTGTCTGCTCCCGCAGGAGCCTTTCCTATACCTCCTCACTGCCGCAGCAGTGTCTGCTCCCGCAGGAGCCTTTCCTGTACCTCCTTACTACCGCAGCAGTGTCTGCTCCCGCAGGAGCCTTTCCTGTACCTCCTTACTACCGCAGCAGTGTCTGCTCCCGCAGGAGCCTTTCCTATACCTCCTCACTGCCGCAGCAGTGTCTGCTCCCGCAGGAGCCTTTCCTGTACCTCCTCACTGCCGCAGCAGTGTCTGCTCCCGCAGGAGCCTTTCCTGTACCTCCTCGCTGCCGCAGCAGTGTCTGCTCCTGCATGGAGCCTTTCCCGTATCTCCCCGCTGCCGCAGCAGCGTCTGTTCACATGCAAAAAAAAAAAAAAAAAAAAAACACAACACACACATCACCTCCGCTTATAGGTATGCCATGCATCCTAGGTTGCGGTGATGGCATCATGTATCGTCAATAGCCAAGACGATATTAGGCCCATATCCACCTAATAACGTTCAATCCACGTTTTTAGGCGGCCTACCATAATTCGGCTATCAAACCGCTCCGTTATCCCATCTCAGCACTGCACTTCACGCTCGCCCGTGCTCTCAAAGGATGATGTGCGCCTGTAGGTGGCAAAGAAGTCTCCATCCACAAATAGACATGCATCGTTAGCAGATATAAGGTATTCCATCGTACTTTAACAGGTAAATCCGATACGTGCCATATTTTAAAGGAGCTCTCCGGTTCTCTTACCGTTTTTTGAATACCTTATATTTAAGGCATTTGTTTACGTCCATATTAGGGTTAAATCGTTGGACTTTAAATGGAATCTACTATCGTAAAAAATAAATATAAATAAATAAATAAATAATAAAAAATAAATAAATTCACAGGACAAGCGAGATGACAGTAGTGCCGACTACATGAACTAATGCCAGTTTATCAGCACGTCTGAAAAATATATATTTTTTCGATTATTGGTGATTCCATAGGCTCTTTCGTGCACCTGCATGGTTATAAAGGCAAATAGTAAGCTCAGACAAGTATAAAGAATCTTTCTCTTACTCCACCCATGCACGATTACATCATCGATATGTACCATCGATCTCATGTGCTGACAATATGACAATTCGACAACGACCACATCGCCGATACATGGCACCTATTTGGGGTACACTGGCACAGGAAATCCAATTTATTTTTGCACGCTTAATTTCGAATACAACGACTGCACCAAAATTTTTCGGACTCATTATCGGAAGCAGCTTATTGGATTCGCTAAACAATTATTCAAGTAATCCTCACAGCGTCTACCCTCGTAGACAACCAAATCCTCCTTAGTATCGAACTCCCTGTCAGGCGCTGCAAGAGTGCTCCCCGTTGAGCCAACCTTAGCCTTCTCCGTTCAACTATCAGCAAAGCTTACTCGTATGACATCGTGAGTATTAAACTCCTGTCAGATGCTTTCCCGCTTAAGCAATCTTGGACTTGCCATCCGACCACCAGCGACGATAACCAGATAACCTTACCTTTTTCTATCCTATGGCCGGCAAGGCTTCTCTCTTCGATGCCAGGAGCTCGAGCTCCCATCGGATGCTGACGAGAGCCTCCCGGTCAGACAACCTCACCTTTTCCATTCTGCGGCCAGCAAGGCTTACCCGTTCGTTGCCAGGAGCTCACACTCCCTTCGGACGTAGGTGAAAGCCCCCGGCTACCCTTTTGCCATTCTGTCTTACGTACGGAGAGGTTTACCCATCCAATGCATGGAGTCAAGGCTCCCATTGGATGTAGGTGAGAGCTTCCCAGCTAGACAATCTTACCTTTTCCGTCCTTTGGCCAGCGAGGCTTAACCGTTCGATTCCGGGAGCTAAGCTCCTGTCGGCCGAAGGTAAGAGCCTCCCGGCTGGACAACCTTTTCCGTCCTTCAGCCAGAGAGGTTTACCTGTTCGATTCCTGGAGCTAAGCTCCTATCGGACGTCGGTCAGAGCCTCCCGGCTAGACAACCTTACCTTTTCCATCCTTGGCCAGCGAGGCTCACCCGTTCGATGCGAGTGCTCCCATCGGACGCTGGCGAGAGCCTCCTGGCCAGCCAACCACGACCATTCCACGTGGTTTAGGTTACAAAACCTACAAGCAAGCCGTTCGACGCCGCAGGTACCAAACACACAAATAAACCCTCCCTCCTTCCTACGGTCGTCAAGGCTTACCCGTCTCTTGCCGTGAGTAGCAAACTCCCATAAGAGGCCGACGACAGCCTAACGACCACACAAACTTACCTTTTCCATCCTGCGGCCTGCGAGGCTCACCCAGTTGTTTTGGGGAACAGGAAGTCCCCGTTGGATGCTGGCAAGAGCCTCCTGGCCACCTATCGTTACCTTTTCTGTCCCACATCCGGAGAGGCTTACCCGTTCGATGCGAGTGCTCCCTATGGACGCCGGCGAGAGCCTCCCTGTTAGACAACCTTACCTTTTCCTTTTCTATGGTCAGCGAGGCTTACCCGTTCGATGCGCGTGCTCCCTTCGGACGCTGGCGAGAGCCTCCTGGACAGACTTGCTTTACGTTTCCACTCTACGGTCGGCGAGGCTTACCCGTTCGATGCGTGTGCTCCCTTCGGACGTCGGTAACAGTCTCTCGGCCACGCAACTTACCTTTCCATTTGACGGTAGACGAGGCTTAACCGTCCGACGCTACGAGTCTCGTCCTCTCGCCAAATCCTGCAAAAAAAAAAAAATTTAAAAAAAATAACCCAACAACTCTCAGCTACCCTCACATCTTTTAACCCCACCTGGCGAGGCTTACCCGTTCGATGTTCTGAGTTTAATGCCCCATCGGATGCCGCGAGAGTCCTCCCAGTCGGGTTTTCCTTTCCACTATCCCTGTCCGGCGAGGCTTACCCGTCTGATGCGTGTGCTCCCTTCAGACGTCTGGCGAGAGTTCTCCCGGTCGGGCCTATGCTTGCCGGCCGCAAGTGAGTCTCATCCATCTGATGCCGTGAGTCGGGATCTCCCTTCGGATGTTGCCAGAGTCCTCCTTGTCGGCCAGCCCAAAGCTTTTTATCTGCCAAACCGAGAGGACCCAGACGTCCGTCATTCTGAGTCTCAATCTCCTGTCGGAGGCTTCATGGGCCCTCTCGGTCAGCATTAGGCCCTTCACCCACTGAATAGCAGGGGCTATCAGCCAGTAGGGCCCGTACGCCGACACCGTGACCTATTCCGGTCGAGTCAACTCGGGTCCTCCCGGTCAGGCACCACAACCACGCTGCTCCTCCTCATCGGCCGGTAGGGCTCACCGTTCCAACGCCACAAGCTCCAGTTGAGCATCGGCTCGAGCCTTACCGACCGGGCGCCAACAACTACATAGTTCACTAGCTGCAGCAGGTAGGGCCTACTCTCCCAACGCCCAAGTCGCTCCCTCTGGAGTACGTAGGCCCTTCCAGCCTGCCAACTACACGACTCCTCAGGAAACCAAATCAGCCCCCGCCAGTTCTCTATGCTTTTTTGGGGGGGCATTCTTTAAACTGGCGGCTGTCCTCTTGTACATTTGCTTTTTTGGGGGGTACTCTAGGTTCGGGCCATTCCCGAGCTCGGAGCCCTTCCCCGGACAGCACGCCAAATACGCATACCATACCTCAGCTAATTATATGTAAGCGTGAACTAGTGAAATGAAATTTTATTAATAAGATTCGGGAGGAGCGCGTCAGATACTTAGCCTAACCAACACAGGTGGACCATAATCAAGTAATCAATCCCATAGTATAAATATCGCTGACTTCCCTCTATCCATTGACGGTTTATCAGCATCCCTCCTCCACCCCATCTCCTCACTTTAAGTTCACTTTATAAATAGACGGGGAATGGGGGGGTACTCTAGGTTCGGGCCATTCCCGAGCTCGGAGCCCTTCCCCGGACAGCACGCCAAATACGCATACCATACCTCAGCTAATTATATGTAAGCGTGAACTAGTGAAATATTTATAGATTACCTCAAGTTAGCATCAAGTAGCTAGTTAGCTAGCAAGGTTTTTTTTTTCAAATAAACTATTCTAATTTTGTAATCCATAATTATTGATTATACTCTTTTATTTTTAAGCAAAAACTGCATGTACTCTGATTTTGCTGTAAATGTTTAAAGCAAATTGCTTTGTCAGACTGAGGGGTATTTTACCCCAACCATGGGGGTGTTTTGTTAAAAATCTAATAACATGAAAACATTTTTCATACTTGGTTTATAGTTTATGTCAGTGTCACTAATCTATGCTGGGGTATATTTGTAGCAATAGCCAACAATACACTGTATCGGCCCAAATTATACATTTTTCTTTTATGCCAAAAATCATTAGGATAATAAATAAATATCATGTTCCATGAAGAATTTTTGAAAATGTTCTACCGTTAATATATAAAAACTTTATTTTTGATTAGTAATATGCATTGCTAAGAATTTGGATAACTTTAAAGGCAATTTTCTCAACAACTATTTAGATTCATCACAATGTACGTGTTTTTCACATTTGTTTGCTGACATGTATGAACACTGATGTACAGTCGTGGCCAAAAGTTTTGAGAATTACATAAATATTAGTTTTCAAAAAGTTTGCTGCTAAACTGCTTTTAGATCTTTGTTTCAGTTGTTTCTGTGATGTACTGAAATATAATTACAAGCACTTCATACGTTTCAAAGGCTTTTATCGACAATTACATGACATTTATGCAAAGAGTCAGTATTTGCAGTGTTGGGCATGCTCTCAATCAACTTCTGGGCAAAATTCTGACTGATAGCAACCCATTCTTTCATAATCACTTCTTGGAGCTTGTCAGAATTAGTGGGTTTTTGTTTGTCCACCCGCCTCTTGAGGATTGACCACAAGTTCTCAATGGGATTAAGATCTGGAGAGTTTCCAGGCCATGGACCCAAAATTTCAACATTCCGTTCCCCGAGCCACTTAGTTATCACTTTTGCCTTATGGCACGGTGCTCCATCGTGCTGGAAAATGCATTGTTCTTCACCAAAATGTTGTTGGATTGTTGGAAGAAGTTGCTGTTGGAGGGTGTTTTGGTTCCATTCTTTATTCATGGCTGTGTATTTGGGCAGAATTGTGAGTGAGCCCACTCCCTTGGATGAGAAGAAACCCCACACATGAATGGTGTCAGGATGCTTTACTGTTGGCATGACACAGGACTGATGGTAGCGCTCACCTTTTCTTCTCCGGACAAGCCTTTTTCCAGATGCCCCAAACAATCGGAAAGGGGCTTCATCGGAGAATATGACTTTGCCCCAGTCCTCAGCAGTCCATTCACTATACTTTCTGCAGAAGATCAATCTATCCCTGATGTTTTTTTTTTTTTGGAGAGAAGTGGCTTCTTTGCTGCCCTTCTTGACACCAGGCCATCTTCCAGAAGTCTTGGCCTCACTGTGCGTGCAGATGCGCTCACACCTGCCTGCTGCCATTCCTGAGCAAGCTCTGCACTGGTGGCACTCCGATCCCGCAGCTGAATCCTCTTTAGGAGACGATCCTGGCGCTTGCTGGACTTTCTTGGACGCCCTGAAGCCTTCTTTACAAGAATTTAACCTCTTTCCTTGAAGATCCTATAAATTATTGATTTAGGTGCAAACTTAGTAGCCACAATATCCTTGCCTGTGAAGCCATTTTTATGCAACGCAATGATGGCTGCACGCGTTTCTTTGCAGGTTACCATGGTTAACAATGGAAGAACAATGATTTCAAGCATCACCCTCCTTTTAACATGTCAAGTCTGCCATTCTAACCCAATCAGCCTGACATGATCTCCAGCCTTGTGCTCGTCAACATTCTCACCTGAGTTAACAAGACGATTACTGAAATGATCTCAGCAGGTCCTTTAATGACAGCAATGAAATGCAGTGGAAAGGTTTTTTTGGGATTAAGTTCATTTTCATGGCGAAGAAGGACTATGCAATTCATCTGATCACTCATTATAACATTCTGGAGTATATGCAAATTGCTATTATAAAAACTTAAGCAGCAACTTTTCCAATTTCCAATATTTATGTAATTCTCAAAACTTTTGGCCACGACTGTATGTTCACAGTTAATGATTGAAAATAGATGAATTCTGCACATAAATGAATTGTAAATCTTAAATATTTTTTTCTTTGTTTTGTTGATCAGGTGGCAGTAAAATTCACCTCCAACAGGAACAAAAAATCTGTTGGCACCGTAAGTAGTCTTTGTTCTCTGTTTCTGCTCTTGCTCTTAGTCACTATTTTCCAAATCTCTTATTAACATTAATCACAGTCTATAAAGTCTATTTTTCAACAGACTATCTATCCTTGTCATCAGTTTGGTCCTTTATCCATCTTAACAACTGTCTTTCTTCTAGGACGGTTATCCCCTTCCACTGGAGGTCGCTCTGTTATTTCGAGAAAATCAAGGCCCCAGGGTTCCTGAGATCATCCAGCTTCTGGACTGGAAGGAACCTGACTGCTGCATGATGGTCAATTTAACTGACCTGAAGCTCTGTGACAGCCGTGACATGAACCTAATACTTTAATTTTAAACTTTAAAATAATTTAGATTAATTTAGAAATAATGAGCACCCGAGGACCATTCGGGCCACCACTTTTTAATTTTGTCATAAATCACTTACCCCAAAATGAACATTTAGTCATTAATTACTTATCACCATGTTGTTCCAAACCCGTAAAAGCTTTGTTCCTCTTTGAAACACAATTTAAGATATTTTGGATGAAACCGGGAGGCTTGTGACTGTCCCATTGATATGCCAAGTTACTTACACTGTCAAGGTCCAGAAAAGTATGAAAGATATCATCAGAATAGTCCATCTGCCATCAGTGCTTCAACCGTAACATTATGAAGTGACCACTGATGGCAGATGGACTATTCTAACAATGCTTTTTTTACACAATGCATTTTTTTTTTGCATATATTTCTGGAGAAGGACCTCAGAATCCCTCAGAAAAATCACCACTAAAAAGGCAGAAGACGAGACTGTTTTTTTGTTTTTGTTTGTTTTACTTTCATACAACATGCAGTGAGAATAAAAATAGGGCTTAAAATAAAACCCTGAGGCACACCACAGGAAAAAAGCATGGGAGTAGACGAATAGTTACAAAAACGGTCAGGCCTGTTAGATTTACCCAAAATGAATTATATTATACAAATATTCTCCTAAATTATGTTACTTAATCCCAGTCTTTCAATTGAAAGAGTTCATGGACATGTTCTTTGTAATCCCACAGGATCTAGAGGTAACTATTATGTACAACCCGAATTCCGGAAAAGTTGGGACGTTTTATAAATTTTAATAAAATGAAAACTAAAAGACTTTCAAATCACATGAGCCAATATTTTATTCACAATAGAACATAGACAACATAGCAAATGTTTAAACTGAGAAAGTTTACAATTTTATGCACAAAATGAGCTCATTTCAATTTTGATTTCTGCTACAGGTCTCAAAAAAGTTGGGACGGGGCATGTTTACCATGGTGTAGCATCTCCTTTTCTTTTCAAAACAGTTTGAAGACGTCTGGGCATTGAGGCTATGAGTTGCTGGAGTTTTGCTGTTGGAATTTGGTCCCATTCTTGCCTTATATAGATTTCCAGCTGCTGAAGAGTTCGTGGTCGTCTTTGACGTATTTTTCGTTTAATGATGCGCCAAATGTTCTCTATAGGTGAAAGATCTGGACTGCAGGCAGGCCAGGTTAGCACCCGGACTCTTCTACGACGAAGCCATGCTGTTGTTATAGCTGCAGTATGTGGTTTTGCATTGTCCTGCTGAAATAAACAAGGCCTTCCCTGAAATAGACGTGTTTGGAGGGAAGCATATGTTGCTCTAAAACCTTTATATACCTTTCAGCATTCACAGAGCCTTCCAAAACATGCAAGCTGCCCATACCGTATGCACTTATGCACCCCCATACCATCAGAGATGCTGGCTTTTGAACTGAACACTGATAACATGCTGGAAGGTCTCCCTCCTCTTTAGCCCGGAGGACACGGCGTCCGTGATTTCCAACAAGAAGTCAAATTTGGACTCGTCTGACCATAAAACACTATTCCACTTTGAAATAGTCCATTTTAAATGAGCCTTGGCCCACAGGACACGACGGCGCTTCTGGACCATGTTCACATATGGCTTCCTTTTTGCATGATAGAGCTTTAGTTGGCATCTGCTGATGGCACGGCGGATTGTGTTTACCGACAGTGGTTTCTGAAAGTATTCCTGGGCCCATTTAGTAATGTCATTGACACAATCATGCCGATGAGTGATGCAGTGTCGTCCGAGAGCCCGGGCATCCAATAAAGGTATCCGGCCTTGTCCCTTACGCACAGAGATTTCTCAAGTTTCTCTGAATCTTTTGATGATGTTATGCACTGTAGATGATGAGATTGGCAAAGCCTTTGCAATTTGACGTTGAGGAACATTGTTTTTAAAGTTTTCCACAATTTTTTTACGCAGTCTTTCACAGATTGGAGAGCCTCTGCCCATCTTTACTTCTGAGAGACTCTGCTTCTCTAAGACAAAGCTTTTATAGCTAATCATGTTACAGACCTGATATCAATTAACTTAATTAATCACTAGATGTTCTCCCAGCTGAATCTTTTCAAAACTGCTTGCTTTTTTAGCCATTTGTTGCCCCTGTGCCAACTTTTTTGAGACCTGTAGCAGGCATTAAATTTTAAATGAGCTAATTAAGTGGATAAAAGTGTAAAATTTCTCAGTTTAAACATTTGCTACGTTATCTATGTTCTATTGTGAATAAAATATTGGCTCATGTGATTTGAAATTCCTTTAGTTTTCATTTTATTAAAATTTAAAAAAAACGTCCCAACTTTTCCAGAATTCGGGTTGTATATAAAGTAGTTTTTTATTTGTTAAACAAACATTTGCATAATCAGAGTATTTGGATTAGAAGTGTTCATACAATCAACAGATGTCAGGATAACACACATAAAGCTTATCAAACAAGATAAATGAAAGTTCAAACATGCTTGCTTGATACACAAGAACAAACGAGGTTTGTTCTGACGTGCCTCGTGTGTTCTCATATCTCACATGTTTGCTCTTGCACTTCAAGCAAGTATGGTTGAGCTTCGGTTGACCATATTTGAGGTGCTTTATATAAGTGCGTTGATGTTATATGTGATTTAAAGCCTAAATTAAGTTTTTGGTTGAACTATCCGTTTAAAGGAAAACAAATGAATGAAAGATTATAGCTATGAAAATATAACAAATTCATTCAGTCACCTTGTTTTTATTAACAAATATCATAAATCGCTATATCACATACGCATAGAACCTTCATAGATTGTATCTGAAATGCTGAGTGATAGACCTGCAGTCTTCATTTAGGCTGATCGGATAAATGAGGAGAACGATGATTTAGGCGTACCTGTAAAAGACAGAGATATATCACACTTCAATATTCAGCACAGCTTTTCAACTTGTTAAATCATGCTGAAATCCACCATAAAATAACTAAAATGACTTGGTCAATTACCTTCCTATAATTGATGTGTCCTTACTGAATACATCTCGGTAAGTGAACCATTTGTTAACTATTTTTTTGAATAATAGAAATAATTATTAAAGATATAGATTCAAAAAAATGGAAAGATGTTAACTGATGGACTGGAGTGGTGTGGATTATTGTGATGTTTTTATCAGCTGTTTGGACTCTCTTTCTGGCGGCACCCATTCACTGCAGAGCATCCATTGGTGAGTTGACACACCTATTCAGAACTGCGTGGGAATCAGTGCCTGGTGATCAGCAAACAGGTGTGGTGGCTTCGGATTTTATAGAAGGGGACTACAGGTGTTTCAATTATAGAGCGATCACACTCTTCAGCCTGCAAGGGAAAGCCTATGAAAGCCTAGTGCTACAAAGGGGAATGTGACCGGCTGTCTCAGACCAGTGGAGCAGCTTTTTACCCTGGCAAGAATCCCTGGAGGGGGCATGAGGAGTCTGTTTATCCAATCTACATGTGTTCTGTGGAGATGGAGAAGGTTTATGTCCATGTTCCCTAAGATCACTTTTAGGGGACACTCCAGTAATATGGGGTGCCAGGGTCACTAATTCATGATATCCAATCTCTGCACAACTGGTGTAAAAGCTGTATTCATGTTCTGTAATGAAATTTTTATATGTTCAAAAATAAACATTTGCTCTCTGAACGACTAGTTTGTGGATTAAAACTCATCATATGAGTGTCTGCATGTAAACTTCAGCTTAGAAAAGTTAAGCATCAAAAATGTTTAGCATCCGTGGTATGAAAATAAGCCAGAAGACGAAGCTCTCGATTTGACCTATGGTCATTAGCTCTAGGTTATGACCAATAGAATGAGATTCGGGTACAATGGGACCCAGTACAAGCTGAAGGGATTTTTTGGGTGAACTATGCAAACCTAGTCATTGTCAGGTGTAAAGAAGTCCAAAGAATACACTGAAGAACTGGAAAGCCTGTCATTGCACAAATGCATAGTCTTCTGTATTTACTACTGTACATTGTATTGTCTAATTCTGCAGATTTTCCCCCAATTTACTCCAGATGAATTAAAAGAAAGCACAGTCCATCTGAACCCGCTCACAGCAAACTATTTATATTTAATTGGTTTGACTAAAAATAGCCTTTCTTGTTTTCTCTGTGTGGCACACTGTGTGGAAGACAACTCTATGGCTTTATAACTTTTTATAACTGGCTTTCCTGTGGTGCTTACCGAAAAAAAGGATTTTTCAAATCCAGCGAGTTCCCAGATTTAAATCCAGACTGATCAACCACAGCAGTGATGTGAATGTCATAGCTTTGTCTAGAAAAGAGATGTACAGTTAGACAAAATGTTGTTGCAGCAAGGTTGCATACTACTACAAGTATACAGTCCTGACTAAAGATTCATTCATTTTTCTAATTAGTTTGTAAACATATACAAAAGATGGATACTTTGAAGAAGCTGCAATAGAAGACATTTGTGATTTATTTAAAATTTCCCTAATTCGGTTCCAGACCAGTCTGTGTGTTGTTTGGTGACATGCAAAAAATGAGTCTTTGGCTGTTTGAGAACAAGAAATTAATGGATATTAAGATACATGAAATACTTTTGAAGCAAAATGGAATGCAAAAACCATATTTGTTATGGTTTCCCATGAACATCTCCAGTAGTTTACCCTGCTACATTTTACTTCTGTGTTCTAAACCCAGAAATGTTATGCACCCTTCATCATATGCATATGTGTGAACAAAGGTAGTCGTACCTCTTGTTGGCTATTAGATGAACCCGTCCAGATAACGTCTGTCCCATTTTGGCAAACAGAGGGGTCTGCAGAAGACAGCGTACCTGATACCAGTGCGTCAAAGGCTCGTTTGGAGAAGTGGACAGCCATACTGTCATCCTGTACAAAAAACACTATCAATATTTTAAGCATGTTGTCTTCGTGCACTTTTCCTTTCATAGTTGCGAGTCTCACCTTGAGCCAACAAAGGCCACATCAAACCAAAAAGCAAGTCCATGAATCAGCCCTGACTGCAGCAGTTTGAAGACAAAAGGAATTTCTAACCTGTGAATTACACACATCCACTACAGATATTAAGATACTGTTCCAGGTCATACATTTTCAAATGTATCCTACAAGCTCTTGAACAGATTGTACCTAAATTGGCCACAAATCATCGTAAGATCATGCTGGTCAAAAATTGTTATTATCTCTTCACCTGTTAACACGTAAATTAAAGTTGATACATTTTAAATTCAAATGTTTTGATAGTAAAGATTCCAAACAGGGAAGCCATTCCATAAGTTTGTCTAACCTGTAATCAACCACCACTCTCCAGACATATCTTAACATACTTACTAGAAAAGTTGCTAAAAACAAAGGGTATTTGGGCAGTTTTAGATACTGACAAAGGTGCACTTATTTTTGCCACTGCTAAGAATGCCAAAAACATTTACAGTGATACACTATGTGATAAACTGAAAATTGAAATGGTGAATGTCTTAATAGACTTTTCCTGGTGTGCTTGAGCTTGTAATTTCTGCATGCTGCTATATTCTTGAACTGTCATTACCGGTGTAAATCTTCTTCTTTTGCCTCCAGAAAGTTGATTGTGTACTTCACAGACCTGGCCATGAGAACCTGCATATCGAATGTGTCCTGAAACACAAAGACGTTAAGACCTTCTCTGACAACATTATGATGCAATCAGAGAGCCAGATTCATGGATGCTGTAGTAGTCAGTGTATGTAGACTCACAACTATTGGCTGTCTGAAGAACTCATCCACAGCAGAAGAATGAAGCCCACTCAAGTTCACACCATAGAAACATCTCTGATTCCTGGAGTAAAATCAAATTCAAACATGTTTCCAACATCTGTTATCTTGAGATCATCAGAATTCTGTGAACAGTTTAGGGCCATGCTTCACAACACTTTCGACTCCAGTGCTCTTATTTTGTCCCTCCACCTACCCTTTTACAATTTTTATCTGTGAACACTCCTAGTTTATGAACATTAATAGTGTTTTCAGACCTGTAGATTGTTTGCTTTGGTCTGAAACAGTGACTTTAATTGTTAAAATATTGCATTCTTCTTGCATTTTTATAGCTGTTTTTATATAACCGTATTTTCCGCACTATAAGGCGACACTTTAAAGTCTTTAATTTTCTCAAAAAATGAAAGTGCGCTTTATAATCCGGAGCGCCTTATATATGGATCAAGGCGTCCTGTCAAAATGTTGACATTCCCTTTAGCACAGCTGCATCTAGTGGATGCATAACGCAAACCCAGTCAAACGTTTGACTGCAGTATCTTCTATTCTATGCGCCTAATAATCGGGTGCGCCCTATATATGAAAACAGTTCTAAAATAGGCCATTCATTGAAGGTTCGCCTTATAATCCGGTGCGCCTTATAGTGCGGAAAATACGGTAACTAATGTGCTCACCCAAAGAATCTGTGTCTGCTGTGTTTTATGTAACACATTTCCTATTATAAATTGATACTGCTTGATTCGCTGATCTGTTGGGTCGTATTATTTTTTCTCCACATCTGGGCATAGACCACCTCCTTCAGGTGAACTCGGAGCTCATATTTTGGGGCAGATATGAGTGCAACTGCCATGAACTTGAACCAGGGGTGTCTAAACTTAGTCCTAAAGGGGCCTGTGTCCTGAAGAGTTTAGCTCCAACTTGCCAACCTGCCTGGAAGTTTCTAGTATGCCTATTATGACCTTGATAAGCTGGTTTGGGTGTTTAATTAGGGTTGGAGCTAAACTTCAGAGTATGGGATGCCAGAAGTCACTTCACTCTTCACTCTGAAAAGTGTCTGAAAAACTCACTCTAAATGAGCCAGGTTATGTAAATGCCCGAATTACAGACATTTTCACTTAACGTTTTTCAAGGTTCCCACTCTTTTTTTAAGTCATCATGAAATGGAAGTTGCGTGTAGTCTTTTCTTCACTATAGAGAGTTTGATTGACAGGTGATCTAACCAATCACTATGCCGAATCCACCATTTTGTCTGACAAACAACCCAAACAGTTTAGACTAACATCAGTGGACTATGGTGTATTGTCGTCTTTCCACAGTTGAGACAACATAACTCTAGTGTTCATACATGTTTATTTCATGCTATAACTAGTAGGGATGCTCCGATCCGCCTTTTTTGCCTCTGATACCGATTCCGATCCCTAGGGTTTAGTATTGGCCGATACAGATACCGATCTGATACCAGTGACGTTTTTTTTCCCCATTGAAATAAATGTATTGCGCAAAGTCTGCTTCTTCAAAGACAAAAAACAGTTTTTCAGGAGGTTAATTAAAATAAGGAATATATGTTTTAGTTGTTCTAGCTCATCTAAATGCTTATTTTGTCCTATTTCTACATCTTGAGGCCCTTCTGGAAGTTTGCTAAAGCCCCCCAGTGGGTCCCTGTTGAGCACCCTTGTTTTAGAGGAGTGGTTTTATCACTATCTATGGAAACCAGTGAGTTTCAACAGGAGGAAAGAACAATGTTAAATGAAAATAAAATACAACTATCCATATATTATACAATAGCTATCAAGAGAGGATCTTTTTTCCCCACATATTGGTGTAGTTCTGGTATATCCAGCCAAACCTTAATGCCATTCCCAGAAGCTCTTTACAACTTAAGCCAAAAAAGAGATCCAAGTTTCAAAGCTCTACAGATGAACATTTCATCATGTACCCACTGCAAAACATGAGCCTTTTCTACTCTAACATAAATATTGGGTGTTCAACTGGACATGACACCTGGTAACATTATCTGTGTTTGTAATAAAAGCTACAGCGAGATGATTTCATTTATTGTTCTGAAGTACGGTAACACAAGGTATCATAAACTCAGTCATCCGAATTGAACAGCACAGACAGAGAGGAGTGAGCTATGTGCCATGAATCAGGTTTGGATTGAAGCACAGCATTTTACAGAACCGGGAAGCTGCTTGGCTTCAGTTTGGTCATGGCACGGTGCAAGTACAGTGCAGGCATGTGGGCGGTGGGACCATTACTGTCTTTCCATGCAAGCAAACCACAACCCCCTGTGGGCCATTGTAAAATAAACCATCATGGTTGAGGCTCTAAACATTTAGTGTGCTGCACTGAGCATGTACTTGTGTACTATATGTTCTCAAGACAAAAGGTGGAAAAACATCCATTCCCGTAGATAATAATTTTGGTTCATTCCTAAGTTTTATTTTGTAGAGCCAAAAAATGTCTACAGTAATACAGTACATGAGCCAGTTTTTGGGAAGGACTAAATACATAGAGGTGTAGATCATACTTCTGTTAAATACTTTTTTCATATTATAAAACAAATTACTAGTTTAAAAACTAGTTTAAAAAGTCAAAAGAGTTATATACTTCATCATTGTATGTTGATGTAAGATCATTTTTTTTATATCTATGAACATACGGTTATTTGTTATCAATGTTTGACTTTTGCTAAGCCCCACCACCAATCCTCCTTTGGCCACTTTGGTATTTTATCATGCAAGCTTTTGCTCTTTTAATGTACACCACTGTTCAAAGGTTTGGGGCAATGAGTATTTCATGTATTTGAAGTCTCTACTGCTCACCAAGGCTGCATATATTTGATCAAGAATACAGTAAGAACGGTAATATTTAATATTATTATTATTACAATATAAAATAACTGTTTTCTATGTGAATGTATTGTAAAATGCTATTTATTCCTGTAATGTAAAGCTGAATTTTCAGCATTGTTACTAGTAGTCGACCGATATATTGGCCAATATTTGGCATTTTGTAAATATCGGCCATTGGCCGATGTGTTAGAGTCAGACTTTTATTTTGACGGTGCTGAGAGTGGCAACGCCTGAGCACATAGTGCTCACATTCTCCCTCTTGTTCACTGTCATCATTAATAGTCCTGTTTAATAAAGATAGAAGTCTGTCTAATCCTATAGAACGGTTAAACAAAGGAATTAATGTTCACAAAAAGTATTATAATGATTGCTTTTTTATATTATTAGCAATAGAAAGGCAAACATTATAATACTTTCTTGTTTGCCATCAGCATTAAAGGGGTCATATGATGTGATTTACATTTTTACAAATTTACAGTGTTACAAGCTCTTGGTGCATAAAGAAGATCTGTAAAGTTGCAAAGACTAAAGTCTCAAACCCAAAGAGATATTCTTTATCAAAGTTAAGCCTGTGCCACGTCCTCCTAAAACGGCTCGTTCTAACACGCCCCACATGTCTATGTCACTATGTGGAAATATTTGTGTAATGCTGCCCAAATGTTCACACAAAGAAAGAAGTCGTGGTTTCAGTAACACAGCTAGTGTTGAAGCAGTCATGTCAGGGAGATGTGTGTGTATCTAGGAGAAACAAAAAGCACTTTATTTGGCCTTCAGAGAGTAACTGCATTTAGGAATCTTTAAGATTACTTACAACAGAACAGCAACACATTTTAAGGACGACAGTTTCATGAACCTAGGAGAGGAGGTCATTCTGACTTTGATACGACAATCTGGTGCTTCTGAATCAACTACTGGAAGCATGTTTTGTTATTATTTTAAGTATTTGCTATTGAATGATCAAATATGGAGTTTTGACCGTGTGTGAGAGAGAGAGACCGTTTCACACAGTTTAGTCAGCTGTCTTATCCGTCCGTGTCTTGTGTTCTGCAAACATACGAGCTTCATCACTGTGTCTGTCACGAGACTCTGTTCCTCTTTCAGCTTGAACTGATGGTAAAACTAAGGACATTATTAACTGTCTTTACATTTATTTTGAAAGATGAAACTCACAATTATGGAAAAGGGCGTTACATTTCCTAAGAATGTTTGTGGTGTTTGTGGTGTTTGTGGAGTCTCTGAGAGAGAGACAGGGCATAGAGGACCTACAATAATGTACAGTATTATTGCAAACGTATTGTAATCCAGCTGTGAGATCTTGTGAAGTGTGTATCCAGTATGATCACGTTTTCTCTGTGTGACAGTTGGTCAGTGTGAATTGAATGCTTTAAACTTTAAACTCATGATTTCAAATTATTCTGTGCTTTATGCATTTGCCCACTGTCATATTCATGATTTTCTCTGTATGTAAAATGAGTGTTACCCTGGCTTTATTTGAAAAAATATGATTCCCAATGAACACAAACTTCCCAGAATACTGAGTGCCCTGTTGGTTACAGTCTGAAACAACGAATCGATTTAATCGATTAAAATCGATTATTAAAATAGTTGTCAACTAATTTAGTCATCGATTCTTTGCTAAATAACTTTTATTTGCCGTAAGCGGCTCATTTTGTGCATATTTCAAATCTGCGGTGACCAAAGTGTGGCAGTAATGAGCCACCGGAGGTTTTACTCAGCCAGTACAGCAGGAGAAGTAGCGAATAGCCAATAGCTGGCCTCGTTTTATGTCACATGCTTCCCGAACAGCGTCTCTGCAGCATTCAGCGGGATGTGGGAGTACTTACTTTGAGCCTTCAAAAAAGAAGAGTAACCTGTAAACTCTGCACTACTGCACTGTTTAAGGGGACGTTCACATATCGCATCTTTTGCACGCTCAAGTTCGTTATTTCCAACACCGCACCGCATCGAGTTAAAAACATCTTTTCAGAATGCAGCAACCGCACCGCGGGTCATGTGACAAGAACTAACCAATCAGCTTCATCCTTTCCCGTAACAACGTTAAAAGCTCAGTCAAGATGAAAGGAACAGCTGATCATAGTTGTATATGGATTTCCATTTTGAAATAAATTTAGTTGAAGAGCTACTGCAAGCGATTTTTTGAGCTGCAAATCCATTTATCCTTTGCTGAAATTTCAGCATCTTCAAGGAGAGAGCACGTCATGGTTGCTTAGCAAAGGCAGACGCCTCAGGGGCGCTTCTGCTCGAGCGCTTTGGAAAGGAGGAGAAAGCGGTGCGCCTAGCTTTTTCCACGCGTTTTTAGCCGTGGTTTATGAATGGCCCCTAAGACTTTCATTTGTGCAGATTCTCCAGTACAATGTTGTTTGCAAATGTTTAGTCGTAAAAGCTGATAACATTGCTTTTTAACAGTTAACATTTAAAGCTTTACAAACATGTTCTGTGATCAGTTTGTCGTTTACCAGTTCAAAATTCAGTCGTGCAGCCTAATTATGACTGAATGAGAGAGGTAAATGTTTAAAGATATTTGAAATGCACTTTTTTTCTAAGTATTAACTGCTCTTTTTCACACAGCAGGTTTTTTGTGTGTGTGTTTTTTCTGGACAACCTTCTGATGGATTTTACTTTAAATTGTGAGTTCCATTCAGGTTTCATGCCATTGGCACTTTTTTCGAAGGATTGTTTACAATTTCACTGCATAAGCTATAAAGTTGTTTCCCAGTAAATAATAAAATACAATGCACTGCAATTTTATTCTGTTTTATCCTTATTCTTCGTGAAAATATGTTCTTAAAGATTCCTTAATAAGCTTTGTTCGGGATGTTAAACTACTTTAGGAGCTCTAAGGACTGCCATGGTGAAAACATTATTTGAAATCTCCTTGTGAAGTTTGCTAGAGTATGGGTCAGTGTTCTGATTGCAGAAGAGTTCGACAAAGGATTACTAACACAATAAAACAACTCCAGGTATATTTTTGATGAGGATATGACAGTGCAAAATGGTTAAAATCTGTTAAAAATCTATGCTGAAGGATAAAGACCATTTATTAATAATTTACTTGGGGAAAAATCGGAAAAACTAAAATATAAGTACATAAACCGATTAATCGATTAATCGTAAAAAAATAATCGACAGATTAATCGATTATCAAAATAATCATTCGTTGCAGCCCTATTACAGTGTTTACTTGCTTTTTAATTATATTTATATTAAATATTTATTTGTGAAAAACACTTTGTCATCTAAAGTAAAAGTATGTTTATTTCACACATTTATTTTTTAATCCATTGTCAAATTATATAAATTTCTTAAATATTAAATTTTTTTACTAATTATTTTGGTTTAAAATCTGCTATCGTCTGTCAAAAAAAAATATATATCGGTCTACCACTAATTGTTAAATACATCTAAATACATATAATTAGGCACATATATTATGTGAGAATATTTTGGATGCGATTAATCGCAGTTAATCTTTTGACAGCTATAAAATAAAAATATTTTACATATAAATTTAACATATGCTTCCTTAATATATACATGTTTGTGTGTGTGTGTATTTATATATACATAATAAATATACATAGTACACACACAGTATGTAAACATTTGATCGATTAATCGTGACTAATCGTTTTGCAGCCCTACATGGAAGAAATAAAAAAAGGTGAGTAATCGATGGCCAAGTTTTCATTTTTTTGCGCTTCGACTACCACTGCCCCCTTAATACTTTACTAAATGTTAGGTAACGTGAAGTCTCACAGTCTGTAATGAACATATTGTTAACAGCTGGTTGTTTTAGTACTTACAGTATTTCGGGCAGAAATATCCAAATGTTCTCGCATCATTTATTGACCTTAAATACTTATCATTTGAAATTAAAGCATGTGAGTATCAGCAACTTCACACAGCCGCTCGCTACTGGCCTCACAGACACTGACTCAGAAAACACTAGTTAATTAATAAATAATTCAAATATCTTGCTGTTTTTTTTCCAACACACATTCATAGTCATTACTTTTGTCGGTGTGTGCTTGAGTGCGGAATAGGCTACATAATAAAGGCTCATAATGGTTTAGTTTCTCCATTAGTATATATTTAAATCATTAAATTAATAAATGTGAAATTAATTGACTAATGGATTAAATGGATTATGTAGAAAAATCTTTAGTCAGTGGCAGCTGTATATGTCACTGGTAGTTCTCTTCAAACCATGCATTTAAAAAGCAGATGTTATATTTCCCAGATGTCCAGATGTTCTTTCTATGAATGAAAATGGCGGATACAGTATAGAAGGCAGGAGTTGTTCTTACCAGAAGTGGGAGCGAGCGTGATGCTCCATGTAGAGTTGTTCATCAGTGAAAGGAGCCAGATGAATGTCACTCTGAGTCGGGAACATCATGCCTGGACAGTGACAGAAAACAAGTACTCTAACTAATAACCCATAACATTTGAACACAGCATGTATGTGTACAGAGAAATGTGATGATTGACAGACCTTTGGGTTTTAACCATTTTTTGGCGTGTAGATAGCTCTCTAACATCCTCTCGTTGAGGAGCATGTAGCCCATGGGCTCTGAGATGATCACATCCACATTCTCGGGGCAGCAAACTTCCTCAATCTTTCCTGACAAAACTGTGATTTTGTTGGACAAGTTATTGCTTTTCACTAGAATCTGAAGAGACAAGAATGACAAAACAACTTAAGCTTTATCAACCGCATCTCTTTCACGGTGATGGAATACTAAGGGGTAATCTCTAGAACCAGAATAAAAATTTTAAAAAAAACTTTGTTTTGTTAAAGTAGAACCACAAGATTATATGCTAATGAGACCAGTGCATCACTACTGTGTGACTGTGTAAAGTTATATTGTTAACTTATAAGTTAAAACAAAACTTAATATTATAAGCATTACAGGAATTGTGTCAGCCTATAAAGCAGTGACTATATAAAGACAACTTAAATGGCTTACAAATCATTTGTATGGAATTATATGAGTAATTAAGTGCCTAACAAAAAAATGAGCAAGAGCAAGAATGATTCTCTTACTATTGAAAGAATATATTTTAAAATAATAAAAGTGTGTGAACTACATATAATGTTTTTGGGCACTTAGGTAGACCTTAATTGCAAATAATTGAAAATCTTTTATACTTTAAATGTGTATAAAATGCTTTTATGTATTACATATTTAAGTCATATATGTTTTAATGTTCTTTTATAATTGGATTTAAAATATTTTTAAGTCTACTGTCAAATGCACTGACAAACATTTATAGTAAACTTCAATGTAATCATTTCTATTTTTACAAAACTGCCATGTTTTTAAATATATTTTAACTACACCGTTTTAAGGTTGCCATTTTAAAACAGGCAGCATTAACTTTAAACTTTAAATGGAAAATTCCTTACAAGCACTGAGGAAGAGTTTAAAAATATGGGTCTGATTATCACCCTTGCAAACTTGCACAAAAATCTCATTGGTAATCTCTTTTCTAAACAAAGGAAATCATTTAAAGGTTTAGTGTGTTATATTTGGAACTTCAGTTGTATAAATCAGATGTGGCAATAGAAACTTAAACACATGTGGTAGTAGTCTACAAAAAACTACAAGAGTAACAAAAGCTTTCCTCTAAATGAGAAAAAGAGCACTATTAGCACTGTTAAGAAAGCAATCTTTATCCCCGAAAACACGTGTCAGTTTGCCCACTACGCAAGTTTCCAGCCAAATCTGTCTTCAAGTCATTTAGCAGCCAGAATGTCATGCATTCCAGACACGCAGGAAAGATCCTTCTGAAGGACTCCTGAAGGTGTTGCCCTGTGAAAGTGTTCCAGAAAAGTTGTCTCGGCCTGGGTATTTTTCCACAAAACCCATAGCCCTGAACTTCAGGCCAAATGGGTGTGACAGCACAGATAGTGATTTATCATCCAAGCACATCCAACAGCTGGCCAAAAAACACATATGTCCCCACTATGCACTAGAAGCTCTTTATAATAGATTTACCAATGGAAATCTGTGATTTATTTAATTTGCTAAAGACACTGTCTTCACCCTCAGGCTCTCCAAGAAATAGTTTGTTTCTTTATCAGATGTGGAGAAAAGTAGCATTGCATCACTTGCTCATCAGTGGATGCTCTGCAGTGAATGGGTGCCGTCAGAATGAGAGTCCAAACAGCTGATAAAACATCACAGTAATCTACACCACTCCAGTCCATCAGTTAATGTCTGGAGAAGTGAAAACGGTGTGTGTTTTAGAAAAGAGATAACTGAGAATTCGTAATATTGCTTTCTCCAGTGAAAAAAGTGGTCTGGTCTGAATCAGGAGAGAAATCTGCACAGATCAAACACCACTGCAAGTGAAAACAGTCCAAAACAGCAACAAACAAGGAGATTCTGGGCAAGGACCTTTTCCCTGGAGGAAGCCTTATTATGGACTCATTTTGGTATGAAATGTTTTAATGCTTAATGATAGGTTTGTTTTCACTTTTCACTTCTCAAGACATGGTGGACTGGAGTGCTGTGGATTACTTGTGGATTACTGTGATGTTTTTATCAGCTGTTTGGACTCTCATTCTGACGGCACCCATTCACTGCAGAGCATCCACTGATGATCAACTCAATCCAAGCCATATGATTTTGATTCTTCCATAAAACATAAAAGGAGACATTTCGCAGAATGTTCATTCAACTCTTTTTCTTACAATAAAGTGTATGGGAAAAGCTGCTGTAAAAAAGGACATGAAGGAATCATAAAAGTAGTCTGTGTGTGATCCAACTTGTCTAAAATCTTACAGCAACACTGTGTGAGGAACAGACCCAAATTTAAGCCAAACCCAAACCTTTATTTTCTGAAAAAAACTTTAATTCGTGTTCATTCAAATTTGCATGTAGATCTGTCACACATCAATGCTCCCGAATGGCTCTCATTTGAATAAGTGAGAATAAGATTTGAGAGCCACGGTAGCAAACAAGAATTACATCTGAGTCTGTTCCACACACCAAGACCTCGTACGACTTCAGAAGTCACACAGACTAGTCTTTATAATACTTCTAACACACTGCATGGAAAACATTCTGCATCTTCTGTGTTCCAGAAAGACAAGGGTGAGTACATGAATCAGGAATAGGATTGTGTGTACTTCTGCATATTTGGCCACAGAACTGCCCTCCACCGCGTACACTTTCTTAGCCCCAGCCTGGACGGCAAAGAAGGACAATATCCCTGTGCCACAGCCCACATCAAGAACCACCTACAAAAACACGAAACACCATAAGAGTAAAGGAAACATACAATAAACTCACACCAGTTATTATATTTTTCACTAGGACTTTCATTTCTAAAAATATTGAAGGTGCACTTTTTGTAGCAATAACCAACAATACATTGTATGGGTCAAAATTACCAATTTTTCTTTCATGCCAAAAATCATTAGGATATTAAGTAAAGATCATGTTCCATGAAGTTATTTTGTAAATGTCCTACTGTAAATATATCAAAACTGTTTTTTGGTGTTATTTTAGTAATATGCATTGCTAAAAACTTTATTTGGTCAACTTTAAAGGCGATTTTTTAAATGGACCCTTAAGACTGGTTTTGTGGGAACAAAAATGACCCAAATTGAGAAATGTGTCATATAGCAATTGTAAAATACACAAATAAATGACAATTATGTGATATACATGTTGTTATCATGACATAAAATTATTCATATTGTGAAATTTCAGTAATATCATCCACCCCTAGTGAAAGGTATCAGCATAAGACCACTATTGAGTACACCCTTAAAAACTAGCAGGATGAAGTCTGATGGTGTTTGATGATGTAATGCTATCAGGTAAATCAGAATAAACTAGCCAGGTGAAGTATATAAACACATACTTTATCTCTGAAGTCAACATCATTGAGCAAAATGGCTTTTTGGTAGGTTGCAGTCCTGAGATAGTCCTGAAGCATGTTCTGCTGCTGGGACAGACAGCCATAGAACTGAGAGGAAACTACAGATGTCTCACATTTCTTACAGAGGTTAATAACACATCACAGACACACAGAAACTGAATCAAGTGTCAGGTGTGTGTGAGGTAGTCCTCCGCTTTACCTGGAAGTACTGCAGTGCAGAAGAATGGTCTGTCCTCTGCTGAAACACAGACTGATTTCTCCTGAGCTCGTGCCATGAGCACAGCATCCTGTGGAAGATCTCAAACTCTGTGCAGAAATCAACAATACAAGCACAATAAACAGGAGGATGGTCATGAAGCCCACTGTATCATGGTTAAAAATGTGTCTTCTGGATGTGAAATGTACTAAGGAAACATGAGAATAACTTTTATATTGTTAGTTATATTTCAATATGAACATTTAAAGTTCAAATATGAGTTCAAATAAACATATATGCAGAAAGCACAGTTGACTGTTATTGTCAGGATCAGTGCATCAGCAGTATTTGACAGTGGCTCTGCCAAATGTAAATAGAATACGAGTTGAAATACATTCGTTACATTGAAACATTCTAAATATTAGATATTAAATGGACACTTTTATAGCGTTCAGGTCATTTCGTCAGTATAAAGAGTGTGATGTTGAGCGTGTCTCCACAGGGCTTGCCATTAGTGATTTTTTCTATCGTGTTTGATTCAGTTACCAGTGGATGTATCCAAAATCTCCCTGAGCCGTTAAATACAGATGTACAACAGATGTGCTGGAAAAACTAAATGCTTCTCAGAGGAAAAAGAGCAAAATATTCCATACTTTGATCTTGGATTAGTACTACTAGAGAAATATTAACCAAATTAAACTGAAAAGCCACAACTACATGTTTCGGTGAGTGTTGAGGCTTTTGGCTTCTGCTGAAGGGAATTACTGTCAAATGAGATCAAAACATTTCCGTATCTTTTAGAAGATCGATCAGGCAGAGATCAGATTTTTTTTGAGCTAATAAGAGGTCTGGATAACCGCAGATAACTGACCTGACGGGGTGCTGAAGCGCATGATGATACTGAAACAGCCCAGAGTGATGAGGAACGAGCGGCTGGCCACCCGACAACACTCTGTGTCCCTCGTGATGGAGAACTTAAAAACACAAACGCCAGCATCTGGAAGCACATGAATACACTGGCCATATGAATGCTGATAAAACTGTGTGACCCTGCATCTGTCATCATTCACTCACCCTCACGTCATTCCTTACACACACAATACAAAAGGAAAAGGTATGAAAGACGTTCATGCATGTTTATGTATGGATGGTGATTTATATTGCCAAGATCCAAACAGTACAAAAACATAGTTCATTAAACTCATTTAATACTCACTTTTACTCAGCAAGGATGGATTCAATTGATCAAAAGCACCAGTAAAGACATTTATAATTTTAGAAATGATTTCTGTTTCAAATAAATGCTGTTTTTCCCTTTTTGAAATCGCTTTGCAATTTAGATTAACTTCAAAACTAAATATAAAAAGCTATCGATCCACCCTATGGCTTTATTAAGAGAAAAAGTCTGAATCAGGAGAGAAATCTGCACACATTAAGAACTGTTTAAACCGTCTGAAACGGCTCTAAACAAATATGTGATGTGAGAGACCATTATGGATATTTTGACAAAAAGCAACGGTTTGAAGTTAAAACATCTTAAGGATGAATTTGTTTCTTTCAAACATGCAGCTTTTCACTTTTTGAGACATTAACTGATGGACTGGAGTGGTGTGGATAACTTGTGATGTTTTTATCAGCTGTTTGGACTCTCATTCTGACGGCACCCATTCACTGTAGCGCATCCACTGGCGAGCAAGTGATGTGATGCATATTTATCCACATTTTTTCAGATTATGAATACACTGTTCAAAGATTATCAATGAATAAGGACTACAGCATCTGGTCACTAAGTGTTTTCAGTAAAGGAAACAGAAGCATGAACATTTTGCTAAACATCTCCTTCTGTGCTCTACAGAAAAACCCCAGGTTCCAGATCAGTGTTTCAGCCATGAGCTGGCAGCAGAAATGACTGTATCCTGCGATGTGAGGTACGGGACACAGAGAAACGCCAGAGCGGTGCTATCTGATTCTGTGCAGCAGGAGGCAGAAAGCGCTGGCGGCCAGGACTAGTGTAGCGTGTCAAAGAAAACAGAGTCCGGTGCAGGCCATGCTGGAGCTCACGGAGAATGAGCAGCGGAGCCATAAATCTGGCCAGACCACACAACGAGACTCCAGAAAATGTGTGGCACACCTGAATAAAGAGCCTTCATTTGCCCTTCAACCAAGAAACAGGACACTACAAAGAGCCAGTGGAGAAATGCCTATGATATGATGTTATTTACAGTGTGAATGCTTCCATGTGGCTCCTCACTCTTCATATTATCCAGACAGCAGCACATACTGAAAATGGGCACTTTGGGCATTCACTATAATTACAAAAAAAATAGGCCGACTGACCAAAAATTTTTAAAAGGGGTAACATTTTAAGATGTCTTTGTCACAGGTTACATGTACTTGCTATTATCATAACAATTAAGTAGACATAATTACATGCCAGCAACACTAATCCTACCCTAAACCATATAGTGAGTACATGTAGTAATTAATATCACTCAGTACTTAAAAATATAATTACACTGTAACAAGGACAACTTAAAATAAAGTGTAACCCAAAAGAGCATAGTGATCCATAGGAAAGAAAAATCCCCAATCAGATCTCATAAATATCTCAGTTTTTACAGCTAATACAATCAACTAAAAGTTTAAATGGAGACTCGTCTGATGTGTCTCCATTCACACTTTATTCTAAAATGCACACATACGTGAAATGTTAAGTAACATCATGTATTAACGATATGTTTAGGGGTCCGTGTTTGGTTTAATGTTAATAGCTTGTAATTATGCATAATTATTGCTATAGGAAATACATGTGTAACAACGCCAACTCCTTATGTCTTCAAGTAGATTCAGAATCAACAATTTCTAAAGATAGGCCTAAATAAGTGTCTAATAATAGGAACGACAATAATAATAATCATAACTGTAAAACTCAAAAACAATGTCAAAAAAATATTTTCCTTATATTTGCCAAAATACGTAAGTCCTGCCATCTAAAGTCTGAGATTTCAATTATATATTTTTCATTCAGTTCTTTCCAAACCACCATTAATATATTATGTATTATCTTCGCTGTGTAAAGTGATGCTCGGTTTACCGGTCATACAGATTAAAGTGATGCTCGGTTTACCGTTATTAACGGTCAGACAGATTAAAGTGATGATCGGTTTACCGGTCAGACAGATTAAAGTGATGTTTTGTTTACAGTTATTAACGGTCAGACAGATTAAAGTGATGATCGGTTTACCGTTATTAACGGTCAGACAGATTAAAGTGATGATCGGTTTACCGGTCAGACAGATTAAAGTGATGTTTTGTTTACAGTTATTAACGGTCAGACAGATTAAAGTGATGATCGGTTTACCGGTCAGACAGATTAAAGTGATGTTTTGTTTACAGTTATTAACGGTCAGACAGATTAAAGTGATGATCGGTTTACCGTTATTAACGGTCAGACAGATGTCGTCAGCCACTCTGTGGATCTCCAGTCTGAGCTCCTGATGTGGACTGGAGATCGGCGGATCTTTCTTCAAGTCGTTCTCATTCAGAAAGACCAGAGTGACAGAGAAACTGGTCTGTAACTGATTATCGCCCATGATTGAATCCAGCAGTCATCGTAGCTCTCATATCCTGTACAAGCCTTCTGTTCTGACTGAGTTTGAGAACAAGTTTAAACGAGAGGAGGCTCTACAGCGGCCTTGACGTCAGAGGGCGGGGTTAACGACACAGCGATGGCGGGAAAGTTTCTGACTACAAAAATAAATTAATTAATAAATAAATTCACTTCAGTATGTCAAAGAAACAATTAAATATCCTTCTACAGCACCCATAAAACGAACCATATAGTTTGATAAAATAACAGATCCAAGTTGCCTTTTTGTTATTTCTACAAATTGTTTTAGTGCAGCTTTATTAGATCAGAAAACACACGAGCAACAGCAAGACTAAAATCTGAAGTTTACATGGTAAACATTAGTATTTAAAATGTCATTTTCGTTAATCTGTTGAAATTGGCAAATAAAGTGAGCTTGGGGGTAAAAAGGTCCGTAAAATATTTATTTTACATCATGTAAGTGTTCTGGAGTAATACTATAGAAATGCTTATTGTTGATTGTAAGCTATAACGGGTTTAATTAAGTTAATTCGTGTTTTTAGTCTAATCACACAATGGGCTAACTCTTTTCTCTTAATGTGTTTAGCACGCAGTATGCAAATATTGCTTTATTATTTCCTAAAAAGTAACGTATTCTCAAAAATAAAATATAAGAAAATAATCAATTGTACTCTTACTGTGACTAACTAAGAAAAAGTGTATTGTAACTACAGTAAAACAAAGTGCTAATATCTCTGATAATGTAAAGTGTAATCGAGTTGGGTAAAGTAAGCATCCGTGTAATAGGGCTAATACTGATGGATATGAATGCTGCGATGTTTAAATGAAAAGATTAAACAAGCTTCAGTCCAGGTTTGTTTAATCAGCTTTAATTCAAACAGACAGCAGCAGTCGTGTTGTGATGTGGATGAACAGCGTCATCTAGCGGAAATATAAACAATGAGAAAACTGGTGCAAGACAAGTGTATGCTGCAGAGGTTTTGCTGGTAGGCCTAGTATAATTGATCATTTTGAGTAACCGAGGAAACTTCCAAAGTGGAAGAAAATATTTAATTTTAGAGAACATATTGTCCATAACTTTGTCAACACACTTTGAGATTACTGTGAGATTACACAGGACTCAAATTTAATGAGAGAAGGCAACATCACAGGCATGTCAGGTTTTACTTATTCTGTGACTTCGTGGAGAATAAACACACACGTTTGTTTCTGTGAAATTTGGACATAGACTTCTATTACTGTTATACTGACCAAATGATATTTTATATCCCCTGACCCCAAACCCCTTATAGAAAACCTGTTTACATTGTTACACTTTCAGATAAACATCATTTATTAATGTCAAAGGTTACAGGTTTTACTATCCTTGTGGGGACATCTGGAACCTACAATGTAGCATAAACAAGTACAATCACACACACACAAACACACACACACACACTAGAAAACAGAATTGTCTCAGATTACATGATCACATTTTTGATTTACTTGTATTTGCATTTACAAAATGTGATTCCACACAATTACAGCTCTCGATTAAAGTTATAGCTACATTAGTATGCGCTCTAAGAAAAATCTCGATTTTATACTTAGCTATTGTAATTCATGGAGTAATTATTTAATAGTCTGATTCTATATTTAGATTACAAAATGGCATTTGAGACACACTAAGACTTATAGGTTAGCATATTGAGTGACTTCAGTTTATGTAACAGCACCTTAAACACTGGTTAAACTGGATCCATAGCAGTGAGACTCGCCACTTCCCCAACACTGACATCGACAGATAACTCGGTAACTCCAGATAACTGCACCCAGATCAGCTCCTTTTTAATGGTAAGTGAACATTGTTTGTCAAGATTAAACACACCAACACATTAACTTTAACAATCTTAGAAAATAACACTGTTCTTTCATGTTATTGTATCCTTGCACTGTGCAGAAATTCACATGTAACTCTAGAAACACTGTCACTGCTCATATTTTTACTGTATGGGTGGTACAGATCAGGGTTGTTAAACTTTCACCATCTTTTTGTTTGTTTTATATTTACCTTTTTAAATGTCAGTTTCGTTTGAGTTAGTTTTAATGTTTGTAAATGTGTATTTGACAAAGGTGGAATAGCCTAAATGATCAAAAGATAACACAATCTAACAACAAAACCGGTTTTTCTACTTCTCATAATGGTTTCACTTTGCATATGAAGCTGTTGTCACGATCCACACAAGAACGGAGGAAAATATCTAATTGCAGGAAGTTTTAATTAAGGGAAAACCGTACATCAAATCAGTCCAGGCAGGGGTCAAATGAAACCTAAAACAGGTACAAAATAAACGGGCAAATACAGAACTCAGGAGTGGCATGATAAATACAAGGACTCCGTAACATACTAAAACAGACAGGGTATATATACAGAGGGAAATGACAAAGCTAATGGGGAATTGGCTGAGTGCAATGACTAATGACCAGGGACAGCAGAGTGCAATGAAGAAACAGGGATCGTGGGGAATGTGGTTCAGGAAGTGACAGACACCGTGGGGAAGGAGGACATCTAGTGGTTACCAAGGGAACACAATCCAGACACTGTGACAAACCCCCCCCCCCTCTACAGAGCGACTACCAGATGCTCCAAGACGTCAGGGACAGGAAGTGGAAAAAAAAAAAACAATGAGACCAGGAGGGAGGTGGACTGGTGGAGGCTCAGGGGGAGGGACGGAGGGTCAGGTCCATAGAGGCGAACAAAGACAGGAAGTGAGGAAAAAAAAAAAAAAAAAAAAAAAAAAAAAAAAACCAACAACAACACCACAAGAAGACCAGGGTGTATCAGAGCGTTCAGGGGCCCAGGACAGTGCCGACCGGGCAGGATTCCAGGGTGGAGCAAGTGGAACTGGGGCCCACAAGCCCACCACATGAACATGAACAGGTTAAGTGTGGCCTCCTTGGCCATGATGATATGGTAGATGGCCTCCATGGCCCTGACAGGATAGGACGAGCACTCTGGAAGTTTGGCTGAGACGTGACGAGGCTCTGGTAGACCCGTGATGATTTGACTGGGTTCAGGAAGATCAACGGGGACCTGACCCGACCCTAGAAAGTCCACTGTGGCTGCCATCTTCTGCAGTGGCTCTGGGCTGGCGGCACGTGACGTGAACAGTCTCTGGATCGACAGACGTGTGCCTCCTCCCCCTTCTCCGTCCGTGATGGCAAGACGGCGGTTCTGATCCATCCCTCATGAGCCCAGGGTCGAAGGGGGGCCATGGTGGAGAGTGATGCCGGACCTCCTCTCGACCACCTACTCCTCTGCGACCTCCCGGGGTCCCACGAAAAACGACCAGACGGGTTCCCTCAAAACCATTTTTTCTCTCCCGCTCGATGGCTGGGGAAGAAACCTCAAAAAACATACCGCTGGATCTTTTGTGTGACGGAGTCCTTCTGTCACGATCCACACAAGAACGGAGGAAAAGAAGATCTAATTGCAGTAAGTTTTAATTAAGGGAAAACCGTACATCAAATCAGTCCAGGCAGGGGTCAAAACCAAGGTGGCAATTAAACATAAAACAGGTACAAAATAAACAGGCAAATACAGGACTCAGGTGTGGCGTGATAAATACAAGGACTCTGTGACACATACTAAAACAGACAGGGTATATATACAGAGGGAAATGACAAAGCTAATGGGGAATTGGCTGAGTGCAATGATTAATGACCAGGGACAGCTGAGGGCAATGAAGAGACAGGGATCGTGGGGAATGTGGTTCAGGAAGTGGGACATTAAGAAGGAGGACATTTAGTGGTTACCCAGGGAACACAAACCAGACACTGTGACAGCTGTAATTATGTTTTTATTCACAGACCATGAAAAAAAAAGAATTAGGATTTACTTTTTTTCAGAAATTGATAGTAGTTGATTGAAATGTGACAAATAATTATATAGAAACAACAATGCCTACATTAAACGTTAAATTAATTGTATTTTCTTGTTAAACGTATTTAAATAACGTTGGTTTCATTATTTAGGAAAATCATTCTATTCTATTCTATTCTATTCTATTCTATTCTATTCTAACCCTTGGCCTGCTGTAGCGCTCCGCGGTGCAGTTGAGATGCTTTGCGAATCGGTTCGTATGAATCCTTAAAAAGAACCGGTTCAAAAGAACGACTCGCTTGCGATTCGGACATGACTACTACGCGCAATGTCAGTCTGGGAAACACCGGACCGAGTCCGTCGGCCCTATCCGTGCAGAAAAGACTTCACACCGTATTTCTCTCCCGGTAAAGCCAAACCCGTTCACCGGCTCTCTCATACAGCCCAGTGCAAACATGTCTGTCCTGCAGTCCTAATGAAATGAAGAGGACACGGGCTTCATACGCGACAGAAGAGTGTGCTGGCTACAAGGTGTGGGTTTATACCCGTCGTTCATAATAAAGTGATTTAAACCTTTTATTAAATGACGCGATGATCTCCCATTTTAATGGCGAAGACAATACGGCTCTTTGACAGCTTTACAGATAAACATCGTGTATTAATGTATTATTTCGGACATTTCATGCTGTGTATTTCGATTCAAAGTGAACATAGTTATGATTTGGGCTTGTCCTCTAAACTAAGGTGGCATCTTATTATTCTGAGTCTTAAGAAATACAGATGTAACATGACGGTTTTTAAATTTTGCATTGGTCCTATAGGCTGATAAAGTCCATCACATTAAGCTGATAATGAAGTTAGCCCATGCATTATCCCATACTCTTTCTGCAGCTGGATGTGTGAATGTGGGATCAGGGACATGCTCTTGATCTCTGTCTCTATTTCAGCACTAGGAGCTGTCCACAAGCACCAAACCAATAAATCATGGGCTTATAGTGATCGATGAACCTGCTGTCATATTAACAGCACATGCTTCATAGATGCTTTCAGATGTACAGATGGCTTTTGGTTTTGTCTCTGTAGACTGAACCCTGTCAACACATCAGATATTCTCCAAGAAATCTCGAGGCTGGTCAGTGGCTTGATTCCTGTCTTATTCACTATAAAGTGCAACAGTAGGGTACTGCAAGTAAAAGTTCATCCCTATTATTACCTGAAGAGTTGTTAAGTGATGATATATAGATGATATATGTGATATTTAATGGTGTAATGGCTGAATTATTAATAAGGAACCTCATTACCCATAATCCATGATGAGAGTATAATGTAAAGTAGTAAATGTTGACAGGATTGTCTTTTTTTATTACAGTCACAAAACTACGCACTCTCAGTGCAATTAAGATACCTTTTATTTCCTTAATATATTACCTGAAAGTAATATTCATATATATATATATATATGTATATATATACTATTAAAAAAAGAAGTACACTACAAGTGCACTTTCAGTAGAATTAAGCACACTTCTTTTCAGAAGGTAAGAACTAAAATTTTTGAATAAACTTGTAATAAATATCCTTTTTGATTCAGTTACATAATTCACAATGCTTCGAGAGATCAGTAGTTCATGATTTCAGATTTAAATTTTAAATCGTATGTTCTAATGTTGCAAATAATTTTTTATTAATTTTATTTATAATTTATTATTTATTTTTTTGATTCATGTAAAAACATTATTGGATAAACAGAGCTGAGTAGTATAACTGATTACGTATAATCTGGATTTTACTAAAAATAAGTACTTGTATTTAGATTATATTGCATTTTAAAATAATCATAATCTGATTACAATGGCAGCAATTTATAGATTTTCCCTAATTCTTCTTTTTTTCATTTAAAGTTCCCTTACAAAAAATCATTCTGATGTTTAGATTTGAAAAGCTTAATGTTAAATGCATTTTATGATATCAAAGAATGAACTATATTTCATATAAATGTGGTACATTTTATGGTATGTTTAAAACAAGTTATAGGTAAAAATCATGTCAAAATAATCTAAAAGTAGTCAGAATGCATTACCGAAAGTGAGTAACTCAGATTACTTTACTAACTACAATTTTTATGATGTAATTTGTAATGGACTAACATTTGTAAGTAATCTGGATTAAGGGAAAATATATATAAACATATAAAAATGGGGCAACCACTGTTGCACTTTAAAAGTGATTCATTATAAATGTAGGATATTAGGATATGTTGTTGGTTTTATTGCAGGGCTGTTTTATTGAGGAGACATGAGGAAGTGCAGTCCATGGATGTTTCTGCCTGTAATGTTTTCTTTCTTCACAGCTGCTGGTCTTTGGGTCGTGTGAGTATCTGACACCTGCTTCGCCTGTTTCCATGTCAATGATTTAAGCTGCTGTTAACATAAATGTTATATAATTTCATTCTAAACAGGTATTTCATTGCTGTGGAGGGTGAGAAAATCACCCCACTCAGTGCAGAGTACAAGTAAGGCCAAATCCCTTTATTGCAAGACAGTTATGTCATCTAAGACATCAATATTTATGCCTCCTTCAAACTTATTTTCCGTACTTATTTTAGTAGGTCAGAATCGAAATCTCCTCCATATATCAGGTAAATCTATATGAATTGCATGATTCGTTTAGAGGCCTGGTAACTGTTCTTATGCGCTGTCTTTACTGTTTAGTTTTGCAGGCAATGCTCCACCTGCCAGCTGTGTGTTCAGTCAAGTCATGAACATGGCAGCCTTTGTGGGTATGAATGGTGCTCAGATCCTATCAGAGGACTTGGTCTTATAAAAAGAAAGAGCTAAGAGCTATTATAATGACTAATATAATCATCATTTCATATAGACTGAAATTGTAGCCTGATGCAATTGTTGTTGCACTGTCCTCCAGCATCATATGAACATCAGTTTAGTTAGGAATAGTTCACCAAAAAAAAAAAAAAAAACATTTCAAACATATCATTTTTTTTTTTACCAATTCAAGATGTTGATGAGTTTGTTTCTTCGTCAGATTTGGAGAAATGTAGCATTGCATCAGTGTCTCACCAGTGGATCCTCTGCAGTGAATGGGTGCCATCAGAATAAGAGTTGCTTCCTCCAGTGAAGAAGTCCATCTCCTTTGTCCCTCACATCAGTCCAGCCACATATTAGAGCTGTTTTGCACTGTTTTCTTTTGTAAACGGTGCTTAATCTGTGCAGATTTCTCTCTTGATTCAGACCAAACCACTTTATAAACTGGAGGAAGTAAGATTATGAACAGAAGACTTGTATCTTAGCTGGAAGCAACAGTTTGGAGTTAAAAACACCTTAATTATGGGTTTGTTTCTTACAAACACACAGCTTTTGTCTTCTCCAAATGTTAACTGATGGACTGGTGTGCTGTGGATTACTGTGATGTTTTTATCAGCTGTTGTGAATCTCATTCTGACGGCACCCATTCACTGCAGAGCATCCATTGCTGAGACACTGATGCAATGCTATATTTCTCCAAATCTGATATTCATCAACATCTTGGAATGAATGTAGAATTGTTTGAAATGAATGTTGATGGTGTCTTGGGCTCCAGGCTTCATTCTGGGAGTGCTGCGATATCTGCAGCTGAAGCCCAGAGTACATAAACCCTGGCTCAACATCAGCAGTCTGGTGGCTTTGTCTCTTGCCTGCTTTGGTATGACTTTAGTTGGGAATTTCCAGGTATGATTTATTTTTATTTTTTTGCAAATACAGTACTGAACCACTTATTTTTTCTCTCTTTTTTTGTAACAGATTAACAGACAGATATTCTTTCATGCCAAAATGAATAATTTTTACACATTTTTCATAATATGTACTATAGAAGCCTGCATTTCTTGTTAAGTGATTATTCATCATTTGTTTTGCTGATCTAGCTGTTTAACGTTGAGGAGCTGCACAACATTGGCACGTTTATGACCTTTGGTCTAGGAGCACTGTTCTGCTGGGTCCAGTCTTTCATGACCCTAAAGGTCAACCTGAGGAATGAAGGCAGGCGAGCAGGAATCCCTCGCTTCCTGTTGTCCGGAGCTGTAACTTCCTGCATGTTGCTTTGTATCCTTTTTCCTTCCACTGTAACCTCACATACGTAAAACAACGCTTTTTATAACATGAATCCAGCTGTAAGTAAATGATATGGCTGGGTGATAACGCCAGAATGTCCTGATTTCTGATGATATGCATCATACATCTAGCTCTGAAATATCTAAATATGTAATTTCAAACAAACCCACTGTTGTCAGAGATCCAAAATTATAAAAAAAATGTTGAACATCAAACATTTTGAAAAAGGCGTTTTACCATTTGAACAAAGCAGCATGAAAAAACTCTTTCCACTTTATATACACCCCCTTTGCAGAAAAATAAGTGTACTTTTTTTTTTTAATGGTTCTTTCATGTATGTATATTGCATGCAACTAACCCCACACCAAACCCGAACACTTTGAAATGAAATGTGTAACCTACAATTCATAATACACTTTTAAAAAAGTGCACTTTGTAATAATGTCAAATTAAACATTTTACTTTAAAGCAATCATTTTAATACAACGATATAAATAATAATAAATAATATAAAACATTTGGTCATACTTTAAAGCAATACTCTAATTTTAAGTGCTGACAAACATACCGTACTAAAGCACATGTAAAAAGTAATGGGTCATATGACGTTGCTTAACATTATTTGGTTTAATGAATTGTTTATGCAGTTTAAGGTTAAAAAACAAATTTTTAACAAATCCACATACTGTACATTATTGTTTCCCCTCTATGCCCCACCTTCTGAAACATGTCGATTTTTACAAAGCTAATCGGTCTGAAATGCAAGGTGTGCTCTGATTGGCCAGCTATCCAGTGCGTTGTGATTGGCTGAATTCCTCAAGCGTGTGACGGAAACATTACACCCCTTAAGATCGTGATGAGTGTCCTGGCATGACCAGACAAAACCAATAAAACCCATTACAAACGAGGCATTTGTTGCATCCAGTGGGGGCATAATTACTGATTATACTGATATAAGGCCCGTTCACACCAAGCACGATAACTATAAAGATAACGATAAATATATAGTTCTAAAAATCATTCTCAATATTTAACAATAGCAGAGTCCACACCACATCTATACCGATAAAGGCACAGAGAAACGATATCGTTGGAATCACTTTCAGAATTTTTTTTCCAGCTGGTGAACGATACAAATATTGACAGCCAATCAGAATCCATCCTGCTATAACCAGCTGGAAAATTTAAAGTGGCAGACGCACGTGCACTTAATAAACAGACGATATTGTTCACTGGTGTGGACGCTAATATCGTTATCTCTATAGTTATCGTTCTTGGTGTGAACAGGGCTTTACACTGTCTTTTTACACATTGCACATTAAAAGACAATAGAATTATGAAATTACATAAAGAAGTCCTACTTAAGTGTGTCAAAAAGCTAAAGTTCGGCTAATTTAATCTAATATGAATTTAAACTATAATACAATTTCATTTAATAGCAGCAACATGTAATTAAGTGTTCGAAAACATTGCGTTCACTATGCACTGAACAGTATATTCTTTTGAAAGCATACTATTTCCATAAGTAGCATAATAAAAAAAGCTTAACTGTACTTGATTCTCAAAAAAAATGGGGAAGCCCATTTTCGAGACTTTTTAATTTCTGAATATTTCTTAGAACTGCAAATTTAGATCATGCAATACTAACATTATAACTACTTTATTACTATTCAGGAGGCAAAAACCAGCTTCCATACAAAGGCAATAACGATATAAAAGAAAGAAAATACACCTTTACTTTAAGCAAAAAATTTTATTTAATATAAAAAGGCCATGCAAAGACATGCATGATGTAAGTGATGACAGAAAAGAACCGCTGAATCAGACAATTGATTACTACATGATATCACCACTAAATTTTATTCGCATACAGCACACAAGTTCGGAAACATCAACAAAAAATATTTTCTGAAATACCTTATTTCTTTCATGAGATAGTGAACATCAAATAAAAATGATATGAAAAATTTCCCTTGACCACACAAATTTTTTTTACATTTTATTTTTATCACCTATATCTCAGCGTGAGAATATTCAAATGCAAAGACTTTTCCCCCATAAAAATAGACCAATTTCTATCAGATACATATCAGATTTCTATCCTACCTTTTGACTCTCCTGGCTAAGGTCTTGGAGTTATGAGTCATTATTTTTGTGTATGGCACTCAGAAAACAACAGTCTTAAGAATTCCTTCAATTAGTTAGTGTGCGATCACCACAAAATGAAACCGATAACATGCTAAAACATTTTTTTTTTGAACATCAAATTTTTTTCTCCCTCATTTCTGTTCTGAGATATTGAATGTCAAACAAGACATATGAATAAATTATCTAGAGCACTCAAATTTTTCTTACATTTTTATCATCTATTTCTTAGCAGGAGAATGTCCAAAATGAACAATTTTAGGTCCAAAAAGAGGACGTGTGCGGGAAAAAGGTCACTTACATCACGGCAGCGTACAACACAAAAACCTCACGCTGGAAACACTTAACGTAACGCGTAAATGCGCGTTAACTAACGTAAATCAAGCAAGCTAGTATGCATGGGCCACGAATTGCTGGTCAAATAACACATTAGGGGACCAGAGGGAATAATATGGATTTTTTTCTTTCCAGAAAACATCTTGCACAAAATAAATTCAAGCATTTTCAAGGACCTATATCTATGCATGTTTGTTTTCTAAAACTTTCCAGGGCCTTTTTTTTCCAGATTCACAAACTTTCAAGGATTTCAAGGACCTGTGGGAAACTATCATACAGCTTTTACTGGAAAACTAACAATGAAATGTATTTTTCTACCTGTTAGATGGTGCTTTATTAACGTCTACATCTACCCCAACTCTAAACTTACCCCTTACAACAATGCAAAAATAGAAATGTTTATTGAATAGCATGACAAGATATTAAGCTGTATTGATGCACGCATGCCCAGTAGCCACAGCGGTCTCCCTTCTAGCCTTGAAGCGATAGTTCACCCAAAAATGACAATTCTGTCAGTTACTCACCCTCATGTCGTTCCAAACCTGTTAGACAGTCGATCATCTTCAGGACACAATTTAAGATATGTCTGATGCAATCTGACAGCTCTCTGACCCTCCCCAAAACAGCAAGGGTCCTTACACGATCAACGCACAGAAACGTAGCAAGGACATCGTTAAAATAATCCATGTGTCATCAGGGGTTCAAACGTAATTTATTAAAGCTACTAGAATACTTTTTGTGCACAAAGAAAACAATATACCGTATTTTTCGGACTATAAGTCGCACCTGAGTATAAGTCGCATCAGTCCAAAAACACGTCATGATGAGGAAAAAAACATATATAAGTCGCACTGGACTATAAGTCGCAGGACCAGCAAAACTATGAAAAAAAGTGCCACTTATAGTCTGGAAAATACGGTAATAATTTAAAGTGCCCATATAATGGATTTAAGAAAGTTACCTTTCAGGCAGTGTGCAACACAGCTCTAATTGAATGAAAACATCCCACAAAGTCTTAAATCTAAAAGTGCACAGTGTATAAAATTATTGTCTCTCAAAAGAAAGAGTCGACTCTAAATCATTGATACGAGTCGTTTTTAAAACGAATCCCAAGTCGTTTCATGAAACATTAGCATATTGCCCACCCACTTGTTGGTCTTAATGAAAATGCATTTTTTTTTACCCTGTACACAAAGCAGCACTGCGCTCACAAACGCTGCTTTATCAGGCATTAAAGGCATGATCCAATCGACCAATCACAGCAGACTAATGTCACGCGAAGGCGGGGTTTGGAAAAATGAATCATTGACAAATCGTATGGAAGAAGTGTTGAGCAAGTAAGAAAAAAAATATATGGATATCATAAGACAATGAAAGTGTTTTTTTTTGTGTTTTCCTTGCATGCATGACCCAAAACATGAACTTTTCATTACCCATAATAGGGGCACTTAAAAAATTCTTCTCTACTGAAAGTAAACAGCGCTGATTACGTTATTATGGTTTTCTTTGTGCACAAAAACTATTCTCGTAGCTTTATTCAGGATTACTTTAACGATGTCCTTGCTATGTTTCTCTGTGTTGATCGTGTAAGGACCCTTGCTGTTTTTGGGAGGGTCAGAGAGCTCTCAGATTTCGTCACAAATATCTTTAATTGTGTCCTGAAGATGAACGGAGGTCTTACAGGTTCAGAAGGACACGAGGGTGAGTAATTAATGACAGCACTCTCATTTTTGGGTGAACTATCGCTTTAACCCCCTACTTGTTCAAAAGCTTCTTCTCCTCTTTCTCATATTCCAGCCTTGACGGCAGATCTCAGACTTCGCTCTGATGGCTCAGCGGCTGCACATGCACGCGGCCCGTGCTCAGTGGGCTCTGGTCATGTTCTTCTTGATGTACCTGGCCACGTTCTCCATTGAGTTTCGCCACTACCATTTCGAGATTGTGTGCAGTGACGAGCAGGACCCTCCACTCAGCCTCTCCGAGAGCTTCTCCGAGGTCTCCGAGTATCAGTCCGACCAGCTCTAGTCCCACTCTTCAGCATCTGTGGAGCCTCGTACTTCTTCCAGTGTTCACCAGTGACCAGTCCTGCATGTAAACTGAATGCAATCTCTCTAGGAAGACCTTCGGACGAGTACGTCTTCTGAACCTGTTGGTAGGCTTTTGCAAAAGCAACAAATTCTCGAAATGCACAAGGATTTACTGTGACGTGCTCTATGTTTGTGTGTCAGATGAGCGAAGCAACAAGGACACTTCCAAGGAGAAAATCTGAATACAGGAACAGTTTCTAGCAAGATAATGCATTAAATGTACAATTTGTAAGATATTTGCAGTAAAATATCCAAAAACCACTAGGCTAGTGTTATATATTTTGTCCACTTTACTAACAATATCTCTAATGTTTTCAACTACTTGTAAATCATGAGAAAATCCCCATTCTAAACAGTGACACGGGGCAGTGCAGTCGCCTGTCAATGACGTTAGTTACCCTTTGTTACCGCCTTTACTGACGTAGAAACCACATGACAACAGTCTCGTGGACAAATGCGTAAGTAGCTTCACGACAAACTTCAGATTGAAAGAGATGCCGATCTCGCTTGTGTTTTACTCGACAGGTGAGTTGTTTTGATTCGTATCTTTACAGATCAACAAGATTAGTATTATGAGGCATATACGCCAAACGCGGGGCATCGCGTCTCTAGACCCGCGCGAGGACGAGTTTGATCCATAGTCTGATCACGTCTTTACATTGACTTTGTATGTAATCTACTCGCGCAAAATTCCATGATTTATCATTCCTTCTGATTGATGGCCGTCAGCGGTTGGGTAGAAGACAACACATCCCATCATTCCACGCTCCTTAGCGTCATCAAACCACACGATTGTTATTGTTTTGATAGTGCGCCCTCTAGTGGCAGGTCCTACAACCTGTACCTTTAAGAATCATTGTTTATATTCTGTTGTTGTTTACCCTTTTGGTTACTTCAAATCCGTATGCTGTTATTATTTTTTTTTTCCTGTGAAAGCTTCTGAAGACACCGCATACAGGTTTAGAAACTTCATCTAAAGGGACAGTTCAAACCAAAATACAACTTTTGTCATCATTTACTCACCCTCAAGTTGTTCCAAACCTGTAGTTTCTTTCTTTTGTTGAACATTAAGATATTTTGAAGAACGTTGGTAAGCAAACAGTTGCTGATAGCCATAGTATAAAAAAAAACCAAAAAAACTATGGAAGTCAATGGCTACCATCAACATTCTTCAAAATATCCTCTTTTGAGTTCAACAGAACATACAGATTTGTAACAAATTGAGGGCGAGTAAATTACTATTTTTATTTTTGGGTAAACTATACCTTCAATATCAAGAAGAAACTCCATGTGAAATTGAATCATAGATGTATTGTATTCATGCAACCGCATTTAATTTTGAGCCTGTCCTGCATAATCTTATACAGTTTTTTTCTATACTTGATATTGAGGATTGTCAAACATCTCTGACATTGGTCATAAACCTGTATTTTGTCACTAAAACAGACATCTGTTCTCGGGTGCTGGTGTATCTAGATGTTATAAATGTGATGTGTTCGTTGTGTCCATTTGGAATAAAATTTTACAATAACATTTAAAATTGAGGTTTATAAGACATGAGGTACAATCACACTAAACCTGTGTCTAGTTGGCAGGTTATCATATTTTATAATCACTGCACATGTGGGGGATAAAGACATGAACATGTCATATGCTACACATTAACACCGCATATAAAACATTCACAGAGAATGTAAGTGTATGATAATTCATAGATGGGTTTCAGTGTAAAAAACAAGCACCTGGGAGGCTTGGCGTTTGAGTCCAGCAGAATAACAACAGACAGTAGCGGCTGGTTTCACATGATCTGATGCTGTGACCCTGGCTCTGCGCTGTCAAACGTTCCCGCTCAGTTCTAACTGGCTGAAAGAGGTGATGATCCTATAATGCTTCCTCTCCTCTTCGGTTAACTCCATGTTACCAGGTCTGACTACCATGATCACGCTCACCCCAGCATCCTCTGCTGCCTTCGCCTCTGTAAAGGAGATTTAATGAAGCTGAATTAACACTGAACCCTCATGTGATTGTGGAACAAGCATGTAATGAAAATGAAAAGCATGTTTGCACCTCGTGTGACGTCGGTTAAGAACATGATTTCCTCCGGTTGGCATCCGATCCTCTCCGCGATGTTCTCATAGCTCTTACTTTCTACTTTGGCACCAATGTTAGTGTCGAAGTGACCATCAAACAGCTGAGAAAATAAAATGTAAAAATTGAAAACCTGCAGATCTACATCAACTTGTGTATCTGTATCAAGGACACACTTATTTCTAATTTTCCTGTGGATGGATCACTGTTTCTTGGCTTTAAATCCACCAATGTAGGCACACGTGATTGTCATTTATAATCCTTTCTAGATCACTTTGCATTATTTACTTTTACCTTTACTGAAATACCATAAGTTACTACTGCGCATATATATATATATATATATATATATATATATATATATATATATATATATATATATAAAAAATAAAAATAAAAAACTAATGGGAAAAAGAACACAAGTGTTGTCATCCTTATATATAAATATATATCTATATATACACACACACACACACACACACACACACACACACAAATATTAGATGGAAAAACAAACTTCGCTTTAGTAAATAACAGTGCGAAAACTACAATAAAAATACATTACAGCTAAAAACTAATAATAATAATAATTATTATTATACTTTTCTAAAATGAAAACTGATATAGAACTAAACGTTAGTTTAAAATATTAATACTATAATAATATTTCAAATATTTTACCTTTTTTTTTTTACCATTTTAATTAAATACTAATGCATCCCACAAGAAAATGTGAATTTTACCTAAAATTAAAAATCAAAAACTAAAAATATAAAAGATACTAATTCAAAATATGAATTAATACTACACTAGTCTAACACCACTAATAAAATAACATTACTGCTGGCATCTCATTTAAAAAAAAGGTAATTAAATCAAGTACGTAGACACTGATAATTTAGAAAAGCCACTGTAATACTGTACAATCAGCTGGACATCAGTGCGAAATAAACTACAGAGTGACACAGGATCTGAATAATACCAATAATGACTTGCCTACAGGAAATGACTCCTTACATAATCAATCACAGTAATGAATGATGCACAAGACCCACATCCAGGCTGCAGAGACGAGAGAGATCTGAATCTCACGCGAGCACAAGAAACGACTTCCTGTTGTTTAGAGAGAGAAACCCATCTGATAGATTAGCTTACATCTAAGAGATCGCCTTGGACAGAATAACCGAAGAGCAGCTTCTGCGCCTCCACACTTCCTGAAGAGTAGATGTAGACCTTCAGACCGTGATGTCTCCAGCGTCTGATGGCTGGAACCACATCCTGGTACACCCTGCCACAAAACCACAGCAAAACAACAACACAACTCGCTTTCACTGCATACAGCAACTATTTAATGAGCCTACTGCATACGATAGATTACGTTTAAGATTTTCAACAGGACTGCATTTATTTGACAAAAAAAACCACAAATATTGTGAATCTATTACAATTTAAAATAACTTAAAATAAGCCTGGAGCGTCTAAACCTCCTTCACTGTCTGTTTCAAGCATCAGCTCCCAAAGTGTATCCAAAAAGTAAGATAATATGTTCAATACAGCAGATGATTGTCAGGGATGTGTACGTACGTGTGGGGGCGGAGCTATCAAAAACGGGGGTAGGGCGTGTTTGTTTTGATGACCTGAAATATCAACATTGTCTACCAGAAATCACTTACACCACCTTTAAGACAATCTGTTATGAATACTATGCATCGTTCAGAGGCAAGATTAAAAGAAAATGCAGTGTAAACTTTACTTTCATATAAACTCCTACTCCAATTGTTTAACATCTCAAACTATTTAGAGTGGTTCATCGTTACATCCCTAATGAATACTGACTAAAAATGTGGATGCCAGCTGCAAGCCACAAGCTGATTTGATAGCCTGTATTTAAAGCTTATTTATTAATAAACAAGAAGACTATTTACCGTTGAGGTCAGCAGCTCTGCTCAAACACACAAGGGCTGTTTGTGCTGGTTACTTACTGGCCTTTGATTTTCCCCGTCATGTACGCAGCTCTCCACATGTGTCCCTGCAGCTGTTTGAGCGCAGTGCTCTTTCTGTCCGCTGCCATCTGCCACAGGACACCCTCCACCACCTCCCGGATGGCCTTCTCCTCGTCTGTGTGCACCGTCTGGTCCACCGCATGAACGTGACACGCTTTATTCTGCCGCAGGTCTTCTTCAGCCTGAAACACACACAGGGTTTAGTGTGAGCCACTGCATCCCAGTAAGTGCACTGCACTGTCCATTGGTATCTGTCCCCATGCAATGTACTATTAGACACGGATGGTGCATTTACATCCAACGAGGCAAAATTTTGGATGAGAAAAAATGTTTAAACCCCCTTAGCTCTTATAAAATAACTGTAAGCCATGGCTTCACAGGGTTTACTGCTTTTATAAAATCGTTACAGTTTCACAAAATAAAACAGAGCAAATGAAGTGTAATGATATTCATAAAAACAGTATTCTTCCACAAAACAATATAGTTCCTCAGAAAAAGCTGTGGTTCCAACAAAGTGGTTGCCGAGCAACACACAGAAGTAAACAAAGGTGTGTGTTTGTAGAGTAATTTACAACAGTTTCAAATGCGGCTCAGCCAATCAGAATCAAGGACCGGAACTATCTGTTTTATAATAAAATATATACACACTCATATTACAAAATAACATTAAAACTGTATAAATCACTCATTTTTCTAAAGAAACACTGTCCAATAGTGGCACCAGCAGGTAAATTTACACCCTGAGTCCAGCAATGCTCGGCTTTGATTTTGAACCAAATGTTGTTGTTTTTTTTTTTGTTTTTTTATTGATATCGATTTTCAAAAACCACAAATCGACCTTTGATGGTATTTCAGCAAACATTTAATTCAAGATGTGGTTAACGTGAATCTTATCATTGGTTTTCTCCATTAGATGTCACTCTCATATTTACCTTGCGCAATGTTACAACAGAAAGCCTGTCATTCATTCAGTGCTTATCATTGTGGAGCTACTGTTGACAAGAACAAAGCAATATACATGATTTGCAATGCTCAGGTGAAATGCTATAGTAATACTACAATCTGCGGAAGCATTCAACATCAATGAATGAATACTACATACACAAACAAAAGTGCAGATGACGCTCGCTGTGTTTTATAGCTTCTTTGGTCTCACTATGATGATATGAATACAGAAATATCATCTCCAGCTGCTCTGAGAGTCACATTAGCATTTTACCATTCACTTTTACAAAACTAACGTCAGATCACATACAAAGCAGCTGCAAATTCTTCAAGGCAACCTGTCAAAATAAAAGTCTGGTTTAACGTGAAGAAACTGTGTCATAATAAATATGAATAAAACTTTCAATTTTTAAAGGAACAATTAATGATTATTATAGTATTATATATGGTACAAATCGAAAAATACTACTGACCTTAATGTGTATCAGTAACTCCTCTCTTACTTCTCTGCTAATGTCTCCACTGCTAAAAGCACATACTACCATAACAAAATTAACAATACGTCTAACTCTCGTATGCTTTTTAAAACATTTTCCTCGCTTCTTTGTCCTCCTCCTGCTTCATCTCTAATAGCTGACGACTTTGCCATGTTTTTCATTAATAAAATTAAAACCATCAGTGTACATTATTCCACACCACAATCAGTCAAGCACATCTCACCAGCAAACTTACACTCATTCACATCCTTCTCTTCACTCTCTGAGGCAGAAGTCTCAAAACTCATCCTTTCTAATCACCCTACTACTTGTCCGCTTGATCCTATTCCATCTCATCTTAAACATCTCGGTTTAAATCTTGATTAAAAACGCATCTCTTTCAAGCATTCGAATAATGCATCTCATAAATTGTGACTGCAGTTGCATCTGATCAAATGCGCTTTCTTGTTCTTTACAGTGGGTTAAACTAATTAATTTGACTTTGTTGGAACAGCAGCTATGCTAATGATTTCTCTATTTGTTTCTCTGTTTTGCGTAACTAGGATTTACACAAGCTCCAGTCTGGATCCAGAACACCTGAGAAGAGATGATGCTGACCCTCAGAGGACCTCAGATGATGCTAACCCTGAATCAATAAACAGAACTAACAAATATTGCTACAAGTGTGACTGCATCATATAATAATTGCTGTTAATAATGTTCATCTTCTGGCTGACTACGTCTTATATTAATTTTCTGAAAAATCCTGTCATATGCCCATAAACTGACAGTCACCACTTATAAGCTACTACTAAATATTGTAGAAAAGTTGCTTTGTAATGATTTGTATCGTAAAAAGTGCTTTGAATTGAATCTCCTTCAAGCCATTTCTCCTGCATTTGTAGCTGCACTCACATTATTAACACATCCCTTCACAATGGTGATTTTCTGTGCATTTAGACAGGCTCGTATAACTCCACTACTTAAGAAACCCACCCTCAACCCATCTATTTTAGTGAACTACAGACCAGTTTCCCTTCTTCTTTTCATTGCAAAAACACTTGAACAACCTGTGTTCAACCAAGTTTCTGTCTTTCTCACATAGAACAACCTCCTTGACAGCAACCAATCTGGCTTCAGAAGTGGACATTCAACTGTTGAAGCCTTAAGACTGGCAAGAGCAGAATCCAAATCTTCAGTACTTATCTTGCTTGATCTGTCCGCTGCTTTTGACACGGTTAACCACCAGATCTTCCTGTCAACCCTACTGGCAAAGGGCATCTCAGGAACCACACTCCAGGTTTGAGTCTTACCTATCAGATAGGTCCTTCAAAGTATCTTGGAGAGGTGAGGTGTCCAAGTCACAACATCTAACTACTGGGGTGCCTCAGGGCTCAGTTCTTGGACCACTTCTCTTCTCTGTCTACATGGCATCATTAGGTTCTGTCATTCAGAAACATGGCTTTTCATATCACTGCTATGCTGATGACACTCAACTCTACCTCTCATTTCATCCTGATGATCCGACGGTAGCTACTCGCATCTCTGCTTGTCTAACAGACATCTCTTGCTGGATGAAGGACCATCACCTTCAACTCAACCTTGCCAAGATAGAACTGCTTGTGATTCCAGCAAACCCATCGTTTCATCACAATTTCACCATCCAGTTAGACACATAAACCATAACTCCTTCAAAAACAGCTAGAAGCCTTGGAGTTATGATTGATGATCATCTGACTTTCTCAGACCACATTGCTAAAACTGTCCGATCCTGCAGATTTGCTTTATTCAACATCAAGAAGATCAAGCTCTTTCTTTCAGAACATGCTGCACAACTCCTTGTTCAAGCTCTTGTTCTGTCCAGGCTGGACTATAGCAATGCTCTATTGGCAGGTCTTCCAGCCAGTTCTATCAAACCTTTACAATTAATCCAGAACGCGGCAGCAAGATACATTTTTTAATGAGCCGAAAAAAATACACGTCACAACTCTGTTTATCAAAACCCCTGATTGCTTCCATTGTCCTCATTCGCTCTGGATAAAAATTTAAGTTATTTATTAAAAAGAATAGCTAAACATAAGTTCTCAAAAAAAATACATTGTTTAAATTGTACTGCATAGAGTTATTATTTTAATAAATATAGATAGCTTAAAAAACACAAATTTGACGAGATTCATAGACGGCTTGAAATAATAGAATATTGATTACATTGTTAATATATAATAGATTTTTTTCCCCCACCCTTTTTCTTTTTAAATGCAAGTAATGTTTACTTAACCAAGAAAATGTTACTGGGACATTTGAAAAAACAAAAACAAAAAAAACAATAGCTCTGAGGACTGCCTCCTCATTCCAGAACACCAACTCACACACTTATTTTTGTTTTGTTTTCAAAGAATAACATTGTTTTACCGCCACATTTTAAAGAGTTTGTCATTATCTTGAGAAGGACTAAAAAGATTTGAAGCTTTTATATAATACTTACCTTCATGTAAAGCGAATAATAACAAAAACATACACCAATTTTGTAGCACAAACTAAAATAACGTTTAGAAACAGTGACATTACTCCCTCTTCACATGTGAAATTAAGTGGTCAAAAGCGCATAAATTGGTGTTTAGAAAGGTGTTGACCTGTTTCTTGAGCAGATGCACGTCTTGTTTGCATTCATCCTCCTCCCAATGAGCAGACAGATATTCCTCCAGATTCTCTCGGATGTAGGGGAATAAGATGTCCTACATGCAGAAGATAACACAATAAACCCTCGCACATGATGAATTGATTTCTATGCTGTTCTATTATCTCTGTGAGCTCTTACCTTGACAAACGTGATGGGCGTCGTGGTTCCTTCAATGTCCAGAAGAAAGACTCTAGTATTTTCTGGTACTGCAATCGCTGCCATTTCTATCAATGGCAAACGATATATATGTCTGTTAAAGTCCTGTGTTTGGTTTGATTATATGAGATGAGAAGCTCTGCTTTTGACAAATGGACCAATAGCTAGCAGGCTAGTGCTGAGCTAACACATGGAGCGGGTTGCCAGATCCTGCGCACAGAAATCCCACCCTCTTTCATCAGCGTAATTAATTAATTGTGTAATTAATGCCATCGTTACATTGGTAAGCTTCATTTATGTATTTGCTATTTAAAAAATATATATAATACATTATCATATACACACCATCTTTACATTTATATTCAAAATACTTGTAATTAGCTAAATAAATAGTTTATAAAATATTAGATTGTTAGTTCTACACACTTTTTGAGGTGATAAAATTAATAAAGGATTTTTTTTGTGCAGACAATTATTTATTTATTACTTTAATAGCCGTGTAGCCGTATTAAGCATTTATTATTATTAGTAGTAGTAATAGTAGTGGTAGTAGTATTATGTTAATCTGGCAACACGGTTGGGCAAGGCTGTTGATTAAGGAAGTAAATGTGATAAGTAAAGGCTGCATATAAATAAAATACTTTTACTCATTGTGTGAAATTAATTAATTCGTGTACTTATTTAGTAGTTTGTTTGTTTGTTTGTTTGTTTGTGTACATTGAAAATACAAGAATTGAAGGAAAATAATTTCCTTAAACAAAGGGACCTGCCAAATATGTTCTTCGTTTATATATTTGCAAGTGTTATATTGTTGTCGCCGCTGTTGTTATTAATAAAATTAATGTTGTTGTTGTTGAAGTTATTGTTTGTTTCTAGTCAGGGTAATCAATTTAGGAATAATGAACCTTTTTAATTGACCTTCATTGGAATGAATTAATTTTTCAGGCTTCATTGTTCTCGTTATTATTATTATTATTATTATTATTTTTTTTTTTTTCAACCGAATCAGGCCCCGCCCCCGACGCTAGAAAACAGCGCTGTAAATAATGCTAGAATTTATTTTATTTTTGTTAGTACACTTTCTAATAATAGTGTAATTTATTGGAATTATTTAATGGAACGCACATATTATTATCAAGGATAATTGGGTCATTACAAAAAAAACTAAACAAAAAAAAACATTTTGATTAGATGTCTCTTTTGTAATAAAAATGTTTTTTTAGACGATAGACGAGTATTATTTATTCGCAGCTATTAGAATAAGCCCCGCCCCTCCCCCTTTCTCGTGCAGATGGTTTTCGTCACTGATCTCCGTCCGCCATTTTAATCAACGCGGCACTTTATTCGTGTTGAAGTCTTTGACCTTTTAAATCCACAACCAGTTACGTAGCAAGCCTCGGATAAAACTAAATACACTCCAAAATGCAGGCCGAAGAACAAGGTGACTTCAGCACCGACGAGTTTGCAGAAGGCTCCAAGATAAACGCGAGTAAAAACCAGCAGGATGACGGGTGAGTGCGGCGCGAGGAGAGAGGCCGCGCGACACAACAACAATACAGCAGCGGCTTCACATTACAAACATATCCTCATCGATCAGCCACTTCAGTGTGCTTCCGAACGCGTTTATTATTAATATGCACTATATTAAACATAACATCGAGCTCAAGAAGCTCGAAACCTAGTTCTTAATCCGTTTGCGTACTCGCAAATTACTAGCGTCTGATGGCTAATAGTTTGTGAATTGTAAAAAAAAAATCTACCAGTGAGGTTTAATTACCAAAAACAATACTTTTTTTATTGTTAAATTTCTTACTTGCATCACCAGCAAATGTGTGTATAACACCATGTTAGTGCATCAATTATTCAGTGGAGTGCTGTTTGCTTTTGTGCAGGAAGATGTTCATCGGTGGACTCAGTTGGGACACCAGCAAGAAAGACCTGACTGACTACCTGTCCAAGTTTGGAGAGGTCCTCGATTGCACCATCAAAACAGACCCCATGACGGGCCGCTCCAGGGGCTTCGGCTTCGTGCTCTTCAGAGACGCTGAGAGCGTTGACAAGGTGAGTGCCCCCCTTCACTATTTACTTTAGTGATAACATGATTTAGGCAGCACTGATAGCAGGTTCTGAATGTGTTCAGGTGCTGGAGCTGAAGGAGCACACGCTGGACGGGAAGCTGATCGATCCCAAGAGAGCCAAAGCCATGAAGGGCAAGGAGCCGCCCAAGAAGGTGTTCGTCGGCGGTCTGAGTCCGGACACGTCTGAGGAACAGATCCGCGAGTACTTCGGCGCTTATGGAGAAGTGAGTATCTCCTCATTTATCGGAAGCAGTGCCACACCGCTGTGTCTAAACTCACCTCACCTGTGTCTTTATCTCCCCAAAGATTGAAAACATTGAGCTCCCCATCGACACCAAAACAAATGAAAGACGGGGTTTCTGCTTCGTGACGTATGTTTTAGAGGATCCCGTCCAGCAGCTGCTGGAGAACAGATACCATCAGATTGGATCAGGGAAGGTATGCTGATGTTATCATGATATTATATTTGACATACACATGTACCTCGCTCTGAATTTATGAAACCGATCATAGTGGGTATGTCATATTGTATCTTACATTTACCATTAAAAAACAACATTTGGGGTCAGTAAGGTTGCTTTTCTATGATTTGATGGCTATGTTAAAAAGCAGCATGACTGCATGTGAGTGATGCTGTGAATCTTTGTTGCCAGTGTGAGGTCAAAGTTGCGCAGCCTAAAGAGGTGTACAGACAGCAGCAGGGCCGAGCGGACCGCGGCTTCGGAGGAGGACGAGGGGGCTTCAGGGGCCGAGGAAGAGGTTTGCAAATCTAGATGTCTTTGGCAGACTGAATGGCAGTAGTTCTGGACTGAAGGTGCGCCTCTGACTCTTTGTGAACAGGACAGGGCCAGGGCTATAATCAAGGCTACAACAACTACTACGGCCAGAGCTACGGAGGCTACGGCGACGGATACAACCAGGGCTACAACGGCTATTCTGGCTATGACTATTCAGGATACAACTATCCGAATTATGGCTATGGACAAGGCTATGATGATTACAGTGGTAATTAAACACACAGTTTCTTGTTGAGCATTTAACCTTCAGACACCCAAGTCTCGAGATTCATGATGTGGTGGTGTTCTCCATCTTTTAGGAGTCCAATAGTTACAAAAATCCACTCAGATTAGGCAAAATTGGATCAAAATTGCACCATTGTTTTTAAAGTTAATGTCAGTACAATTAAGCACACAGATTTATTTAGAATAATACAGTTATAACAATGTTAATTAAGTATTATTATAACTGTTTTGAATAGTGTAATCATATTAATATCACTATATACACATATATATATATATATATATATATACCAAATGAAACGTGAAAATGATGAAACTGCTCCGAATACAAATTGAAAAATCAAATAAAAAATTTACAAAAGTGTTTCAGTGCTTTGTAAGTACATACATTCGTTCCCAACCTAGCCTTCTGTTACATGTGGGTTTTTTCCACATTTAGTGATGTTTCGGTATTAATTGCTTATTAATTATTAATTGCTACACTATAAATACAGAATTTCATAACAGTAGAGGTGCAGTGGTTTTGTAGAAAAGCAAGGAACAGCAAACATTCAAAAAAGAAAGCCACTGTACAAATTGCTTCATATGTTTGTAATTTGTGTAGGTCAACAGAGCAGTTATGGCAAGGCCTCGCGGGAAAGCGGCACCCATCAGAACAGCTACCAGCCGTATTGATAAAGTGGCTAACACGTTCATGTTCATGGTAAGGTCACATCTCTGCTGCGTTCTGGACCCGACCTCAATGTTAAAGATCAATAGACACTATCTAAAAAAAAAAAGCTAAGGCCTTACGCATATCAATGCACCCACATGTCTATAGATCTTTAATCACTCTCGTTTGTGTAGCTATTTTGCCTTTTTAGCGTGTCAGAAAAACGTAAGCGTTTTTCCTGTAGGTTTTCCTTTTCCTCCTCCTGCTTTAACAGGTGATCATGATAGACTTGATAGCAATGCTAACAGGTAAAGTACAGCTAAGGGGTACAGAGTCCTGATTTTCCCTTTCTTTCCCTAATTCTGATTATTGTACCTTGTTTGTACCTGCCAGCGGGGACTTCATTGCAGGCCGTGTGTCGCCTGACCACGTCATTCTCTGGGCGTCGCAGAGAGCACGGCATGCACGAGAAACGCTGTCCTGTGGTATGGTCTCTTCAAACTTCCTGTACCAGCGTAAAACAAACACAAAGACAAAGGAGATTCCCCCATTTGCCTTAAGTTGTTGGTTTCCGTTAACTGTTCCAAATGTGTTTCTTCCAGGACTTTTTTAACGTAACCTAAAAGTGATTCATAACTTCTCTTTTTTCGATTGTAGTGCTCTTGTGTTTCAGTTGTGGAGCTTCAGTGGTTTATTATTTGTATTTCTTTGGTTTCGATCACACCTCCCTTGTATAAATAAATGCATAAACTCTCTCATAATGCTTGCTTTTTCTTTAGAGGCCATAGAGAAACTTCAAATGGGTTCACCTCAAAGGCTTTTCCTTAAGTGTAGCCTTTAAAGATCATATGTAAAGTGGGTTTGCCAAGCCATTGAAAGCTGACAAATCTGTGTTAGACAGATGTCACGTATGGGCCGAATGCAAATGATGATTTTGGGTTTAAAGGGAAGACGCTTGGTTCGCTCCTTGATTGGTCCACCAACCGCCTGGAGCTCAAGCTTTTGCTGTTTTGTCAATCTAAGACGCCGTCCAACATATGATCTTTAATCCTTAATGATGGTTTTCCTAGTTTAAAATCGACAGCTCAAGAAGTTAAACACTGAAACATGGACGTGCTGTTGTTGTTTTTTCCTGACCCTGTCCAAATCAGAGTTGTTCATCTTGCGTATCTTCTCTTGTAGGTCGGCAGGCTGACTTCAACATTGCTCCTCGGAGGATTCCTGTCCTTAAACAACCATTAAAAAACATTGTCCAGTGTCTAAACCTTGTAAATAGCGAGGCGTTTTGTTTCCAAGTTTGTCTTGAACCTGTAGGTTTTGTGCTGATGTGTTCTTAAGTCTCGAATAGAGAAAGTGTCCTTTATTTTGTATTTTAGTTCATTTCCTGAAGGTTTTTGCATATAAAGGGATTAAAACTTGAGAAAAATAATGTGGTTGTGCTGTGTTTCTTTCATTCTCTCAGTCGTGTGTGTTACACGTGGCTGGACCGGAGGTATAATTAATTATTATAAACGTATTTGCTCAATGTTCAGACAAGAGCCACGCTGTTTTCAAACGCGCAGTGACGTCGTGACGTCCGACTGCCGTTACGCCGCCATTTTGTGAATGGACGCCGTTGCCATCGACATCCTGAAAGCAGAGTAAAACAAACGCGATTCCGAGCCTACTTTAACACGACACACTGCCAGTTATATCGCGTGTTAACCTGCGACGTTTTCCTCGGGAAAAACGACAGCAATAACCCGCGTGTTCACCGAGAACTGATCAGCGATGTCGGAGGAGCAGCTCCTGGGCGAAGAGCCGCTGATGAAGATGGAGGAGGAGGAGGATGAAGAGCAGCTCCTGGGGCCCGATGAAGGAGGCCAGGGACAGGCGGAGGGATCCAAGATAGACGCCAGTAAAAACGAGGAAGATGAGGGGTGAGTCTCGGCTGACTGACTGCACAATTAAACAATAATTTACACGGTTCCCATATACTAGTGTATTAGGTCATTATTCCCCGTCTTTAGAGGCTATCCGGCTTTCTGTAACGGGTTTCTCTCAAATTAAAGAGAAAATTAAAGAATCAGTATCTTTATCATTATGAAGCACATAATCAAGGGTCAAACTGTGTAAATGACGTCAGTGTATCAGTCGGAAGACGTTGTGAATATTCATGAGTCGCGTGCGCATATTCACGAGTCTGCAGCTGTTTCAAGAACATTTGCATTTCAAATGTCAGCTGTGTCTTTTTCCAAGGAGACAGAAACTCCTCATGTGCTTAACAGCTCATGGTGGGGTTTGTTCATTTCGCGTAGTTTTATCATAAATCAACGATTAAATGTCAAGCTTTCAAATGAACCTGAAGGAGTCTAACCCAGACTTTAATGTAGATATTAAAAATGTTACATTTTGCATTTATGAAGGCCTAACAGGTTTTAAATTTAATCAAAAATGCTTTAAATCATAAAATCGTGGCATTAAATATTCCATGTAATGCAAAAACGAACCTCTTTGTCAGGATTTTTGTCATTTTGCAGAACAAATATTTAAACATTGTCAATACAAGGTATACTTACTTCAAATGCAAACTTAAGATATAGTCTGTCAGTGGGGAATAAAAACTTGTTTTTGCTCTTAAATAAGTTTCTCAAAGCCTAAAAGGAGGATTTTTGTCCTCTAAAAAAAAAAAAAAAAATCATAAATTCACTTCATTTTGATATGTTTCACTGCAACGCACGACAGAAATACTTATCCCAGTAGTATTTCTAGTAGTTAAGCTTTTTGTTTTGGTATTTTAATTAAAAAGTAATGCAGAATTGGTTGTAAATTGTGCTTATTGTGTTCTCGTTAAACACTTACATTGAGAGAACATATTGGCGTAGTCCCTTTAATATTTCACCTTAAATTTCCTTTAACTGGTCTTATAATCTTCCGTCATAAACCGTCGTTTGTCTCTTATGTCGTTCTTGAACTGTAAGTGTTTTCAGCCGATATAAATCACTGTAACGTCTTCCCCACGCTCTGTTCTCACATCAGGCTTTTTGGTTTTTAGGAAAATGTTCGTTGGAGGCTTGAGTTGGGACACAACAAAGAAAGACCTGAAAGACTACTTCTCTAAGTTTGGAGAGGTGGTGGACTGCACCTTAAAGCTGGATCCTCTGACGGGACGGTCCAGGGGATTTGGATTCGTCCTGTTTAAAGAGGCTGATAGTGTGGACAAGGTATTTTGGCAGACTTATAAATTTGTTTGAGTTTTGAGGCCGGCGATGCATCTCTGACTGATTAAATCTGGATTTGTGTCTGTTCCTCGTCAAAGGTGATCACACAGAAGGAGCACAAACTGAATGGAAAAGCCATCGACCCTAAGAAAGCAAAGGCCATGAAGTCCAAAGAGCCTGTGAAGAAGGTATTTGTAGGAGGTCTTTCCCCAGATACTCCAGAAGAGAAGATCAGAGAGTACTTTGATGGCTACGGAGAGGTATATAGAAAGCGGAAAGTTGATAATGCATGACAAAACGGCACATGATTTACATCTATACTCTCTTCAGGTGGAATCCATTGAGCTGCCAATGGAGAATAAAACAAATAAAAGACGAGGTTTTTGTTTTATAACATTTAAAGAGGAGGAGCCAGTCAAGAAAATAATGGAGAAGAAGTACCACAACATCGGTTTAAGCAAGGTACAGTCTTATAATGATCCTGCCATTTGACACAAATCAGAAATGTTAACACATAAATTGTTTAAATTACAAAAAGTTTCTGAAGTTTCTTTTTTGAATATGAAAAGTTTTTTGTATTGGAGACTTATAAAACCTCATGAAGACAATGTGAGGAAATTGCTTTTTTGTACAAATGTATTAAAACCTATGGAGACCTGCACATGACTCCCCATCCCCCCAATTAAGGCAACAGCTTTATATCACTTTAATGGTACATATCCAATCTTTTGGCCAAAAATCACTTGTTTGCTAAATAACCATGTGGAAATGCATGTTTTTGGATAATGCAGTTTCAGACTCAGTAGTTAGTAAGGCTTTATATTGACTGACAGTGTTTATTTGTGGGTGTAATGCTCCTGACAGCTTTGACTCTGAATGATGATGTTGTTCTGATGTCATGTGACCCTGTGTGCAGTGTGAGGTGAAGGTGGCCATGTCGAAGGAGCAGTACCAGCAGCAGCAGCAGCCGTGGGGGGGCAGAGGAGGGTACGCCGTCAGGGCCCGGGGCAGAGGAGGTGCGTCTCAACACCACTGGGGCAACTACACACTGTTAGGAATTTGGAATGTTGAATTGAAAAAAAGAATTTTCAAAGATATTCCAAATTTGGTGAATAAAACATTTGCATAATTAATGTGAACTACTTTACTGTTGCGCAACACAGAATGTGCATAACTTCAGGATAAACTTATAGAAATATCTAAACATCTTTTTAAATGTTATGTGTGGAGTAAATTGGTGCATGATTTTCCAATATGATCTATAAAATGAACTGTAATTCATTAAATACAATTAAAAATTCTGTTCTCATTATTAATATAAATTGCTAAACGGTTGGAATTTCCTCACATTTTATTGCTTTGTTCATAAATTCTGAATGAAATGTTTTTGTGTTGACCCCTCAGTCGGCTGCTCTAGTTTCAAGCCGTGACTAACGGTGATGTGTCTTCGGCGTCTGTTGCAGGTCCCAATCCAAACTGGAACCAGGGATACGGAAATTACTGGAATCAAGGTTATGGAAATTACGGGAACTATGGCTACAACAATCAAGGCTATGGTGGATACGGCGACTATGATTACTCTGGTTACAACAACTACTACGGATATGGTGACTACAGCAGTATGTAATACTGTTTGTGAACGCACAGATGAAAAAACTAAGGATATATTGTATCGTGGATTGTCGGTACTCGACCCGGACTATGACAGTTGTGCACTAAATTATCTGAGCAGAATGCACATGCTTGTATCATACACGCCTTACGCTTCCAGAGAAACCTCTAGAACATTGCTGCAGTTGCTTTTTGTCCTACAGGGAAGGCTTGCTTGCACAAAGCTATACTGTACATATGTATTATAATAACTATGGTGCTAAATATAGAAAGGGATGTTTTGGCTTCAAAACACATCTGTCAAAGTGCCTTTGAATCCATTGGATGTGTAAAACTGTAGGCCATGCGGTCGTTTTTAGAAAATAATAAACAGTTTTCAAACATTCATTTACGCCACAGATCTGTGTCTCTCACCACATTGTCAGAATACAGTATTTTGAAAGAATGTTTGAATACAATTAACGTAAGTATCTCGCAAGTGTCACCAAATCGGCTCTAACCCCCAAATCGCTAAGCTTCTGTTTTCCGCCTGTCTGGAGCGCCCGTGTGCCAGCACGTTTAACTGTAGATGTCTGCGTTGTGTGTGTTTTGTGCTCCTTACTCTAGATCAGCAGAGCGGCTATGGAAAATACCCGAGGCGAGGTGGCCATCAAAACACTTACAAGCCGTATTAACCAGAAACATGCAGGTATGTTGACGCATAGCTCACACACGTGCATCTGTAGTCTCTAAATCACCATTTGTAAACTTTTTTTTTTTTGTAATGTACGTGGCTTAATTTTTGTTTTTCTCTAAAGTTTCACAGCACCCTGAAGTGCTTTACAGTAGTGGTAACATAGAGACTTTTGGCAGTAATGTAACAGCTGGCTTTTGGCTGTTTCTTGCCATTTTTAACTGTAAAAATTAACAGGTACAGTACTGCTAAATGGGTACCAGAAAATATGGAATTACAAGGAAAGAAAGCCGAAGAATGTTGTCTCCTAACTCTGACATATACCTTGTTTGTACCTGCCAGCGGGGACTTCCTTGCAGGCCATGAGCTGACTTCCCGATTGTCTCAGGGCCGCTCAATGCGGACAGGGTACGAGAGGCGTACGCTCTCGAATGCTCCCATTTGGTATGGTCTTCCAACATCCTGTATACGAATTGTAAAATCAAACAACTGCAGCAACAAAAACTTAAAAAGGACACTTCAAGCCTTTATCTTCTGTTTTTGATTTGTGTGTATTTTTATACTTTGTTTTTTTTTTTGTATTAAAAGGTTCCTCTTAAAATGGGATTGGTCTTATGTAATAATATATTATAATGTAATGGCATTTTTTCCAGGCACCATCAAGTAATGGTAAAATATGACACGAGAGCCGGAAATTAAAATTAACTGTTCACTTTTTGAAGGATACGGCTTTCTCTGGACTTTCCAGTGTTAATATGCACTTCTAATCTAATCTTACCTGTAATGCTTTCTTTATTTGTAGCTCGTAATATCCTGTAGTCCTTGAGCTAAAAGCCGGTTTGTACTCGGATGCCGCTGCGCTGGAGAAATACTTTTTTATATTTGTATTGTGTGATTTTTCTACTGGCAGCGGTGGAAAAAGCTGTGTTAATTTCATCTAACAGATTCTCTTTTTTTAACCTTTTGAAATCTTGGCAAGGTCTTATTGTTATGCTTGTAATGCTCTTCCTTTTTGTCTTTTAATTTCCATCGATTCACGGTTGCGCATTTAAATGTTTTAATTGAACACTATTGATTGTATTTGCTATTATTCGATTTCAAAGTCATGTCTCCTTATTGAAATTATTAAACAATTGGGATTCCTTGACATTTTATGAGTCCGTGTCCTTCTGAAGCGTAATTGCGGTTTCTTTTTTTGTTTTTCAGATGGACGAGCGAATCTCAAGTCGACCCTGAGAAGAGAAAACGAGAGGACCAGAGGTCGCCATTTCATTCACCAGTTCATTTTAAACCTGAAGTTACTTCGAAAGGACACGCACTAAAGAATATGTCAAGTGTTATTTTGAACTATAACGTCCAGAATATTTGTGTTTGTGTTTAATTTGGTGTAGCTTGTGTAAGTTTATTATCATATTCCCTGCTGTGGTGTTGAATACAATGAACTATAGAGAGCCTAAACCATTTAGAAATGATTTGTATACAGGTCTATTAATTTATTGCTTACAAGAGCGTACACAGTGTAGGCCAGCTAATATTCATTTCATATTGCAGTATTTTGCTACAGTCATGTAAACCATTGGAAAATGCAACAAAATAAAGTGTATGAACCTTTAGAGATTAAAGTCATAGCTCACCCAAAAACGAAGACTGTCATCTTTTACTCTCCTTCATGTCAAATATTAGTGCTGTTTTCAATAAAACACCAGTAAAGCAGCTGGGGCCCAGCTTTAACATAACACTTGTGACTTGTGCATTATATTCCCAGACATTATAAGGGAAATAAACTGGATTTCAAGCTCAATTTATAATGCACTATAAAAGTAGTATCAATGCATTAGTTAAATGCAACTTCTAATGAATAATCATAACCACAGTTACAATATCTATTTATTGTCACACGTTCAGAAAGTAAAAACCCTTCCAATAACAATGCATTTTCACATTGGTTGTAATTGTTTATGAAAAGATGTAATGCATTACAATCCACATCATGAATACTTTCATAGTGCATCATACAGGCTTTAGGTGAAATGTTACTAACATATTTAGTAAATTAAACATTATTG